>NC_056591.1:1405495-1575495 GCF_018340385.1 Cyprinus carpio
ATGAACTTCACTCAGACCTGCAGAGTAGCAGCTGAAACAGCTTCATGTAACAGACACAGAGTGATCTGAAAGGCATTCAGCTGAGCTCAGCGAGAGCAGGTATGAACCGAAAGCCACGATCAGGGCTCTGGCTGTCTGAGGAGTAATGTTTTACCCAGCATGCCGCGGTAGTCCAGGTCCATGTCTCGTTTTTCCGAGCGCGTCTTGATGGCGTCCAGGAGATCATCGGGACTAACCAGACCAGACGGACGCACCACGGTCAGCATCTCGGTCAGCGTCATGAGCGGCAGACGCACCGCTGACATCACTTCCTGTGTGGCCGTCCCATCGCCATTCTGCCGACACCAGCGGGCCAAAGCCTGGAAGATCTCCCGCTCGCTGGCCGCAAAAGAGTCCCGCCGGACGACCGTCAGAAGAGCCACCTGCAGGAAAACACCGCTTTAAACCGCTGTTTGCATCCTAACCTTCTCTGAAGTCAGAGAGAAGCTGCAAGCACTTATTCACCGTGGTTTCAGGAATAAAATGTCATATATATGCCTCCATGCTTTTTGTTTTTTTAATAAAACAAATACGCTTCATCTGAATGTTATTTCTCAAGTGTTGCTGGCTCTTCTAGGTGTTAATCTGATTTAATCTACTGAAATCCGCTCCTTTAGGCAGTAATCACCCTCACAGTCGTGCTGTGGTCTGTGGATCATCACTGCATCGATTGGCTCGTTTTTTTCTTTTCTATTGAACAGTGGTTTACTGAACAAACCAGGGCTCTGTCTTTATGTAATGTCTGTCCTTACTGCTGCAACCCTCTGCTGAAGTTTGCAGTGCTGTTGTAAGAGGGGAAAAAAACTGGTAAAACTGGAAGTGTTTCCACTTTTGGATGTAAAATATTTTAACAAGCTGTGTATTTCAGTCAGAATTACTGCACTCTGTTCGAGACGCCTTTCACAGCGGCACCTTGTCACTGAAGTCTGTAAAGTTTAACGGAGCTGAAGTGTATCTGAAACTCACATCAGGTATCAGTCAGACAGGACTGATATAGTGCGTACAGTGTTACAGTCAAGAGAAAAGGCTCAATAAACTACAGCACAGATATAATAGAGTCTGATCAGTATCAGTCTCCTCGTTCTGTGCAGCACACACACATCCTGGAAGCGCTTGTTTCGTCCTATCTGGCATTTATTCTTACTTCAATAAAAAAAATGTGCTATACATTTCAAAGAAATGTCTTAATTTTATACTATATATTAACATATGCATATACGGTTTCTCATGAATGGATTTTATAACAACACAAATAGCGATGTGTAAGATTTTACCAGATTTAGTGCTACACTTTTATTTGTTCCCCTCTAAATAACGTTTTTCACTAAATCTTTGGATTTGTAAGATTATTGTGCACTGATTTCTCTAGAATAACTGTTGCTGCTGAATGATCCACTAACCTAGTTTATGATATATTTTTGTCATAGATTATGAATATAAATATATATTTTTTCATATTTTTTGTCTTGTTTTTCTTTACAGAGATACTGAAATTCTACACTGATTTGAAAGAATAAAACGGCACTGGCATCAGTATCAGAGCGTCCCTGATCTGAACATCGTGCCTCCCGTACAGCTGCCAGCGGAGTGTGTTACCTTCGACAGCGTCATGAAGCCGTCTGACCGCAGGACGTCCGGCGCGTGCCGGTCCATGTAGCAGCAGCAGGCGGCGGCGAGGGCGCTCAGCGAGTACAGCGTGGCCACGTCCAGCACCAGACACACGTTCTGTGAGCTCAGCACGGTGCGCAGGAACTCAGACGTGGAGTCCTCCAGCAGCGTCAGGCCGTAGCGGTTGGCCAGGCCCAGGAAGTCCAGCAGAACCTCCTCGCGTGCGGCGCTCAGACTGACCCGGCCCGTGTACAGATACTGCAGCAGCATCCCGAAGGCTTCGGCGCGGGTGTCCTCCAGACGCACCTCGGCCTGCGGCTGCGCCTCCTTCATCCCTCCGTACAGAAGAGCCCTGAGGAGAACATCACATCACTTCCTCTTGAACAGGAGAGAACAGCTCCTCACGTAAAGCCAAGGCTGTGACACACCGAGACTTCAGACGTCTCGCATCTCAAACGGTGTCAGAGTTTGATTCATTTAAGTGGGTACGGTATATTAAACATATCAAAAATATGGATTCAGTACTATATATAAAAATAATACAGGCATAATCAGAAAAAAACAAGCCTTGTGCATTAAAGGGAATAATGTTTACAGATTGTTAGTTGGTTTTATGCCTTTAGATCAAATGGTGTTGTCATCCATTGTGATTTATATTATTGCATACATTAAAAGTTGTAAATTATAAAACAAATAAAATGATAATTCCAAAAACAGAGCCTTGTGTAATAACAGGGATGCTATTCTGAACATTTTAGCATTTTATGATTTATAATGCCACAGCTTTTAATGTAGTTAAATTGTTGAATCATTTATATGCTTTGTTTTATATAATATATATAGGTTTCTTCTAGATTATCTAAGCCTCGTGCATGGTAAAGGGCTGTGTACAGCGCTGGCTAAAGGTTACACTTATGGATTACGGTTTGTGTTACGCGTCTAAAGAGTTCTTAATAATGTCTGTGTGCATGTGTGTGAAACAACACACTGATGATTCTCATGCTTAATCACCTGTAAGTGTTAATACACTGTGATTGATTGTGGCTGGGATTTTAAGAACTTGGTAAGAAAGAATAATCAAATACAGAAAGTTAAAAAAATTTGCTGGATTTCTGGATTTGTTTATTTCAAGACTTTAAATGTACTGTGTGTAAAGTAATGTAAAGGTACAGTAATGTCAAAACAGCGCAGATTTGAAGGAAACCAGGCTGATTACAGCAGAGATGCAGAGCTCTGTCACGCTGTGTGAAGTACAGACTGACCGGACGGTCAACACATCCCAACTCTGTATGACCAGATGAGACGCAAACTACGTTTCCTCGACTGGAGAACCAGTCTTGCTAGATGGATGAAGACTGCAATCAAGCTAAAGAATACTGCGGTGGTGTACAGGAGTCGTACAGTAAGCACGCGCGAGACCGTTATAATAACACATGTATGAGTGCTCTTGATGCACTGATTGCACTTTGTATTTATGCACACAGCACAGACATTACATTCTCGTTGTTTCCACACACATTCACGATAATGATTGGATCCGTGTGTACTGTAACGTTAGTAGATGCAGTCAGCAGGCGGCTGGTTTAGGGTTTTTTTGCCATCTCCATGTGTTCCTGTTCAGTATCACAACTTCTCTAAAATGTAAAAAAGCTCTTTGCTGTTGCGCTGTATACTATAAAATTCTGATTTTTTTTCTTTCATGTGTGCTTATATGCCCTCTTTGGTGTCCTTTTGGAGTTTCTAAGTGTCCTTTTTTGGAAAAGACATCTAAATTGATCTTGAAAAAAGCTTGAGGAAAATACAGATTTTTGAGAATCACTCTTTAATCTTGTGGTTTACTTTGCTGGATATAGCAAATGATGACAAACTAAACATTTGAAACTAGACATGTGCCAGTTTTCAGTAATGTGATATATCGCGGTAATGAATATGCACCATATTGTTATCATGGGCACTTCTAAATACCGTGAATAATTATACATTACAAATTATTCTGAATTTGGAATGCATTTTAAGAATACTTTTCCCATCAACTGCTCAAAATGCACAACGTTTTCATGTGAACTTCTAAATATGGTGCAAGCACGCATGAGAAGCACATGAGGAACACGTGAGAGACGCTCTGAATGAAAGCACATTCACTCTCTGATAGCAGATGGTGCTAAATTGCGGAAAATGCAGCCTGGTAACCCCATAAATAAAGCAGCTGCTCTACTTTCTAAAAACGTATTTAAATAGGCTTTCAGATTTGTGGATGTGCTATGATGTTCATCACAGAGAATAGGCTATTCATTTTCAAACTTTTTTTTACATTTTAATCTGGACTATGGCCTAGATATTGTTTGAAAGTGTTTTGATTTTTTATTGTTCGGTCACACTTTACATTAGGGCTTCATTAGTTAACATTAGTTAAATCATTAGTTAACATAAACTGCCAGTGAAAAATTCTTCTGAACATTCATGAATCTTAGGTATTCCAATATTTAATAACATGTTGTTAAAATTTAAAGTTGCAGCTGTGTTATTTAATGAGCTCACATGAACTAAGACTTGTATTAGAGAGATTAATAACTTCTGTAGCAAATGTAGCTATTGCTCATTGTGAATGTTAAGGCAGTAACGAAGGTTAACTAATGAGGTCTTATTGTAAAGTGATACCTACGGGTCTTTATAGTTCTTCTGCACTTTAATCTGTGTAAAACTTTTTTTTTTTAAACTAAATTTCAATACCGTGATAATATCGTATACTGTGATAAAAGCTTTAGCAATTAATCTCAACATTAAAATCTGATACCGGCATATCCCTAGTTGAAACAAGATAAATGGTCCATGTTTAATTTCATGAAGTGTGCGATTAATAACAGAAATAGAGTGTGATTAATTAGATTTTTTTTTTATCTGATACCGGCATATCAGTTCACTCTCATGTGGCTGTGAAAATATTTGACTGCTGTCTAGTGCCACGCGATTGAAATTTGTGTACACGTGTATTACCATGATTACGGTACTGGCAGGAACACACAGAGAGAGCGCTTTCAGAGCACTTTTCATTTAGACGCCCAGAATTGAGATATAATATAACAAGATGACATTTCTCGATCTCTTTTTTGTACTTCTGCTATAATATGTGTGTCAATTATTGGTGTTTTGACGGATGTGTGTTACTATATTTTTCGACCTTTCAAATCATCGCAGGATTCATAGAAAAAGAGAAGTGTTAGTTTGTTATATTTAGTTGGTCTATTTAGAGGGCTTTTATGATAAAATTTATAATTGATTGGTTAGTTTGTTTGTTGGTTTTTATATGGTACGTGCTTTACTAATTTGATATCTTTTGACATCAGCATTTTCTAGATATGACACATTATTACAATTTACAGAGCTTTAAAGACCCCATTCCTAATAAGTAGAAAAAGCTAATGATCAGTTCTTATACGGGACGTCCGATACTATATGCACACCTCATATCAATCCATTTTACTGCAGCATTTTTGAGAAATGACACATTATTAAACTTTAGAGAACTATAAAGATACCATTTCTAATAAGTAGAAAAAAAGCCAATGGTCATTTACTATAAGGGACGTCCCATAGTATATGCACACCTCATATCAAACCATTGTACTGTAGCGTTTTCGAGATATTGGGCATTATTACACTTTAGAAAGCCATAAAGACCTAATTTCTTTAAAGTAGAATAGATGAATGGTCAGTTCTTATAGCGACCATTTCAGATATGCACACTATATATGAAGCCATTTTACTGAGGCAATTTAGAGAAATGCACCATTATTTCAGAGGCTCATAAATGTAATCTAGCAAGTAAAAAAATTGATTGAGTAAATTAATGGAAAACATTTTACTGTATGATTTTTTTTAGGAGCAAGCAATTATTTCACATATAGACTTATAATACTGTACATTTATCCATTCCAATAAATAATATATATATATATATATATATATATATATAAATATATAAAACAATTCTCATAAGGGACCTCACCTAATATGTGCAGCCTTTATATAAAAACATTTTAGTGTACCAATTTGGAGTTGCATGCATTCAGAGTCAATTCTGAGACCTTGCATAATTTTGAGACATACAGAAATGCCAGCTTATAAAAGTAGAGGAAGACAATGGCCATTTCATGCAAGGCACCTCCTACTCTATCAGCGCAGCTAAAATGAAGTCTGTGTACTGTGGCAGTTTGGAGTAACATGTATCCTAAAACAACAAAACGCTATTTAACCACATAAGTAGGAACTCTGACTATTTTTAAAAGGCAATTAATACTACCTTCGTGCAGAGTTCAGTGTCAGTCCTGCTCCAGCAAACATGTCTGTAACTATCTACTGTTCCTGACTCTTAATTAGATTAGGTTTGGAGCTGAACTTTAAGTAAGATTTCCAGAAGCGAGACCTTCTGATCCATCCATCCATCGAATGCATGCTTCTCTAAACGTTCACAGAGCAAAGACTCCACATTAGCTGTTCAGACAGTGTGTGAGGTAGAGTGACAGACAAGTGTGTGTGACTTCATATTTGCTGATAGAGTAGGGAGTGACATTATTTATATCTACGTATTTAAACTGATGTTTCTATAAGCCTCAAACTGGAGAAACAATCTCCACTCTTTAAGACTTTTTTTAATTTGGATGAATGCAACTTCAAACTGCGACAGTACACAGACTTCTGATAAGCTGTGCTGATAGAGTAGGAGGTACTTTGCAAGAAAAGGCCTTTTTTTTTTCTACTTAATTTGAAAAACATTTCTATAGGTTGCAAAAATGAGGAAATATTAAAACCTGCCATCCACGTGATGTAAAAGAAACATGATTCCTCAGACCAGGCCAGCTTCTTCCATTGCTCCACGCTCTAGTGCTGATGCTCACGTGCCCACTGTTGGTGCTTTCGGCGGTGGACAGGGGTCAGCATGGGCACCTGACTGGTCTATGCAGCCCCATACACAACAAACTCCGGTGCACTGAGTATTCTGACACCTTTCCATCAAAACCAGCATTGACTTCTTTGAGCTACAGTAGCTCTTCTGTTGGAACGGACCACACGGACCGGCCTTCGCTCCCCACGTGCACTAATGAGCCTTGGCCGCACATGACCCTCGCCGCTTCACTGCTTTTCCTTCCTTAAGCAACTTCTGATAGACACTGACCGCTACAGTCTAGGAACACCCACAAGAGCTGCGGTTCTGGAGAAGCTCTGACCCAGTCATCCAGCAATCACAATGTGGCCCTTGACAAATCCGTAGCTTGCCCATTTTTCCTGCTTCTAACACATCAACTTTGAGAACAAACTGTTCACTTGCTGCCTAATATATCCCACAAACAGGTGCCTGATGAAGAGATGATCAGTGTTATTCACGTCACAGTGCTCATGTTATTCCTGACCAGCGTATGAAGGGTGCACTTGTAGCCCTTTAAAGTGTTATAATGTCCCTTATCTTAAAACCGCTGCAGTACAATGGTTTGATATGAGGTGTGCATATAGTATGGGACGTCCTGAATAAGAACCGACCATTGTTTTTTTTCTACTTATTAGAAATGAGGTCTTTATAGCCTTCTAAAGTGTAATATTATCCTATATCTCGAGAAAGGCTGCAGTAAAATGGTATTATGTGAGGAATGGATATAGTATGGGATGTCCTATTTAAGAACCGACCTTTCCTTTCTTCTACTTATTAGAAAAAGTGTCTTAATTCCCCTCTAAATCGATGAATGTCCCCTCGTTTTCTAAAAATAGTGATGCTTTGAAAGATTGAAAATTATAGTAATACAGAACAGTCAGTATAGTATAGTAATACACAACAATAAATTACAAGGATATAAAAGCAGATGGGCAACAAGAAAAAAAATCCTAAAAAATGTCATCATCTCTCATTTCTGGGCGTCTCGATGAAAAGCGCGTTCCCTCTGTGTTGTCCTGCTATTACTGTAACTAGAGTAATACACGCGCGTGCGGTCAGATCACTGCAGTGCGCGTGCGCATCTCCTCGTCTACAGTTACCTGAAGTACTGGCATCTTGCCGCCAGAATGACGCGATGCGCGGGAAAGCGCTTGTGCTCCACCAGGAAGGTGACGTCACTGCACTGCAGTCCCGCCAGCAGCGAGCCGAGCTGCTCCGCCAGCAGCTGCACGTGATCGACCTCCGACACGGAGGCGCGCGGCCGCAGAGGGTGACTGCTGCTGCTCATCGCGCCTCACCTCCAGCGGCAGCTGCGCCCGACTCTCCCGCCGCTCCAGACTATTGATCACCTGACGGTCGGGTCGCAGGAAACGCCGTGGATTCAGTTAAAAACGCCGCTGTTTTGATGCTGAGCGCCTCCTGGAGCGACACTGACCGCGACGGCCGTGACCCGGATGTTGATGTGCGGCTCTGACAGCGGAACGCGCAGCGCGCTCTGGAGGCCGGAAGCAGCACTGTAACTGTAGATCCGCACGAATCCTCCAGTGATAGTTAATATTACAGTAAGCAGGTACCACGTGACATCTTCTGTCCTGTCCTGCGCAGTAATACCAGAGATGCGCACAAATACATGAAAATCTGTTTAAAATAAAAATACAAAATACTGTGTGGGAAAAATGTTTAAAAACAAATACAGTATTTTGTATTTTGAAAATGCACAAAATACACGTGAACTTGGCCATCCAGCGCAGGTGTCCCTATAGTATGAAATCTGTCTGGACCTATTCTGTGTGTGCGTGTGTGTGTGTGTGTGTGTGTGTGTGTGTGTGTGTGTGTGTGTGTGTGTGTGCGTGTGTAGGTTTTTTGTTAAAATGTATATGAATTCGTTTAGATAGTATTTAATAAGAGTGTGTGTGTGTTCCCTATAGGGGAAAAAAAACTTTATATTTCATGTAAAGCTTATTTTGTTGTATATAAAGTTTATTCAAATATTAAAATTTAAAGGTTAAAATTGGAATTCGTTTAGATAGTATTTAATAATAGTTGCTCAAAGCATTCATTCATCAGTGTCTTCACAAAAGCTGATGCACCTCATTCTTCTGTCTCTATGTATTTGTATAGATGCATGAAAACAATCACCTGATTCTGTAAATGTGACAAATTTTTCATTAAGCACCAAGTTTGCATTTGTCTAAAATTTCAAACGCTTACATTTACAAAATAAGCCTGCAACAGCAGAAATCATGAATAAAGTAATGGTCTGTGTTTAATACAAACATTAAAAAACAATGTCTAATGAATATTTTTTTTGATTATTTTTTTTAATTAAAAAATTTAGTGTTATGCATATGTATGTTATCATATTCATGTTTGTTTATTTTTGTTTTTGTTTTTTCTGACGTCACAAGTCATAATCTCAAGTTTACTGCGTCTTACACGATTCTTTGATTCTTTTGTGTGGCTTTAAGAAATGTACTCAAAAACATTTTCACACGTGTCCTTCAAAATGACACACAACCTAATCAGTTTATATCTGAAGCAATCCATTCATTCACGCACTGCTTCCTCTCATCGCTGCTCTCTGATGGTTTGGCTTGCCACGTCCCAAAGGGACAGTTCACCCAAAAATGAAAATATCCCATGATTTACTCACCCTCAAGCCATCCTAGCTGTATATGACTTTCTTCTTACTCAAGGTAAACATCTGTCTGAAATACCCGATCAGCAGTACACTGTCTGTGAACATGCTGCTGTTCAGAAGAGATGTGTCAAGATGTGTTGTGTGCAGTCTTCTTTCTTCTCAACAAACACACAGCCTTTAAGCTGATGCTACTGAGATGAACGGAGACGTGTAGTCAGTGTCCTTCTGACTGCTGTCCTGTAGGTGGCGCTGTTTAGCTTCTAGTGTTTCTAGAGGAGCAGTATACACCTCTTCTGAAGACCAGTGGACATGTCCTGCTGCTTTTATGGTGGTTGTTACAGTTCTTGTAACTTGTGGTCACTATGAGGAAAAGATTAATGTGAAGAGTTTCTTTTTGTGTTGAACAGAAAAAACAAGTGCTAGCGAAATAAATAATGACAGAGTTTTCATGTTCAGCTTCTCCTTTAATAACTCATCTCTGAGGTCCTCTGAAATCTCTCACCAGCAGATGGTACATTGTGTTTTTATTTCATGACAGG
Organism: Cyprinus carpio; assembly: GCF_018340385.1. Lineage (NCBI taxonomy): Eukaryota > Metazoa > Chordata > Actinopteri > Cypriniformes > Cyprinidae > Cyprinus > Cyprinus carpio. Next base: position 1,415,247 of record NC_056591.1, read on the forward strand.
GCAGATCAAACAGTGCAAAAGTGTGTGTTTGAAACATTATTTTTTAGTATCAGATCACATTTTAAAATCAATTCATGCAGAAATCTGAAGGGTTCATCCACCCTAATGAAATGAATGCAGAATCACTGTTACGACCACAAATTCACAAAATAAGCATAAGTGTTTATATAAGACATATGTGAAATAATATTTTAATTATTAGTGATTAGATATTTCTAACAAGTAGTAAGTGATGAACTGGCTCCAGATGAACTGATTACAGGATACAAAAAGAAAATGATGCCTCTCAGACTGAACTTAATAATCCTTTGTTACGTATTAAAACCAAAAGGAAGATCATGCTACGAATAGAAGAGTAAACATGAGTTTAAATAACAGATTAAGAAGACAGCTTGACACACAGTTACAAATATACACAGGCAGGTGTTTTTTTTAAAACTTCTAAGCTCTTTTAAGCATCATGGTGTTTGTATTTATTGGAAATGTTTCCATGTATATCTATGTTAGAGCTCTCAGGAGAGAGAAAAGGCCTTAATCCAGCTAATCTGTAATCTCCTCACCCACAAACCCGCTGTGTGTGTTCAGAATCAGCAGTGGACGGCTCCGAGTCTGTGCCGCTGTCGTCTGCTCTCATGGACGCCGTGGTTGTCCTGTGAAAAAAACACAAAAGAAACATAGTAGGAAAACTCAAGAAAGGAACCAAAAACCAAATGGTGTTAAGAAACAGTGACGCTGATCTGTCAAAGCCTTTTCTGTCTACAAAAAGCCCAACCAGAATTGAAGGTTATATAAGATCTACCGTATTCTTTATTAGGGGTTGATAGCTAGCTAGTTATCTGGTCTGAATGTAGGCCATCAGGACAGGTGAGTCAGTAGATCTCAGCTCAGGGCTCCAGACAGGTGCACAGATGCTCATCTACAGGGATTGCCCTGAGCCTCACTCAGATTAACACGGATTATGAGATTAACATGAAAAGGTGGGCAAAAGTTCTCCGGGTCCAGTTCTCCAGACTCACAGCCCCTTATTTCAGACCTGTTCTGTCATGTAAGATTTATGGGCTGTGAGTAAATATGTGAACAATGCCCCTTTCATTTTAAGCTGCCCCGTCTCGGTTCTTTTTCTTTTGATCTCAGAGAACCGGTTTCTGCAGGTTTTTCCCCTTGACTGACATCACACGTATATGAAGCTGAAATATTAAAGTTCAATGGTTTACACGCAACTATACATCATTGATTTTTTATTGCTCAGAGACCTTTGAAAGATTGAGATCGACAGACAAAGAAACGTTTAATTCTACAAAGAGTCATTATGCTTTCATGACGGGTCACTCTCCATGAAACCAAATGTAAATGTGTAAATGTAAAAAGTGCTGTACAAATAAAGTGGAATGAAAACATAGCGGGACATTTTCAGTACAGAAAAAGTTTTAAGCCATGACAGTCTCTGGTGCTGTAAGTTGATAAAAGACACCAATGTTCAGTTCTCAGTTATATTTATGAACATTAATAGTTGGAGTATTTAATCCTTCTCGTAAGAAATTTTTTCACCACACAGTTTGTTGTATGAACAGAAATTGTTTCTAAAGGACTTTAGGTACATTAATGTGGTTTACACAGCTGCAGCATGGCAAACATTTCATTTCTTATAAACTATTTCTAATGACCCGAGTTGATTGTAAATGGTAGATAGTTTCAGCAAACACATTGCAAGTGGTGATGGGGTGATAAAATCATATGGCAAGATAGTAGGAATTTTCACTATGACAAATATGCAAACCAGTTCAACAAGAAACCCCAAAGCTCCTTGTTTACTTAGATATAGTAGCTTTAAACAAGTAGCTGATAATTAGCTATTTTTACACTTAACAAAGCCACAATTATGTTGATGAAGGCAGATCAGGTTAAAAAGATGGAAAAAATTTGATTCAACATGTGGTCGTCTTCCACCGGTTTAGCATCAGGTGCATCTGTTGTGTCTGTTTTGTAGGTCACCTACTGCACTAAGTCCTTGAACTACATCATGCCCTACATTTGCTATATATTTTATCACATGCAATGACCCTGAGATACTCACCCCTCACTGGTCAAAGGTGTGACGTCATTGACCTGGCCCTGTTGTTGTTTGGCATTAGGCAACAACTGTGGCTGCTCACTATGGGATGACCTTTGACCTGATGGACTGCGTCCCATAAAAGAAGGTTGAAGACGAGTAGTTGTCGGTCTTCCTCTGGCAGGTTCTCCCCATGGCCGAGGTAATGTAGACGTACATGAATGCGTCAGTGTGTGAGGGAGTGATTTGCTCTCCTTACAGAACACAGCCCGAGCTTCACAAAATGATTGTGTCCCAGAAGCATGGAGGCTGTTTTCTTCAGCCATCGCACATCTGTGTATACTAGAGGTGGCAGATGTTGTGGATGGAGTCCACTTCGTGCTCGGGGGGCAGGCTGTGGATGGAGGACTTGGCACTGCGTGGCGCACAGTGGGGCAGGAGGGTGGAAGCCGTGCTCTCGAGACAGGTGGAGTTGTTGGAGGAAATGTTTTTGCTTGAATACTTGCAGTCTCGCCTTCATTATGGTTTTCACATTCTTGATAAGGCATGGAACCGTGCATACCTGCATTAGCCGGGGCTGTCTTGGCTGAAGAATCAGCGGATAGATGAACAACTTTTCGAAATTTCTGGTCAAGGGTGTGTGCTGCTTCTCTTTCAGAATCCAGCTCAGTCACTTTTTTGTATTCCTGTTCAGTGCTGGAACCTGGCAAAGCATCTTGCCTCACAGGCTGAGTAGCTGAGAAGCTCATGGAGCCTCGCTGCACACTGCCCCGGTTGGGGAGCACAGTCTCTCTTTGCATTGAAGTGCGTAGTCTTTGTCCTCTGCACTGTAAATCATGAGCCCCATCCTCAGTGGGCAACCCTAAACTGCTTTCAAATGAGTTGTCCATGAGCATCTCTGGGGGTGGAGGTGGGAGGCTGTCTATATCCAGTTGCTCAGGTCTGGGCTCAAGCGGATGGATGCTACTCTTGATATTTCCGCTGGTGGTAAGAGCTCCTCTGCTGTTCTGTAGCTGTGGGAGAGTGCATTTCTTGTTGCCCCTTACTCTTATTGGTTTTTGGTCTAAAGGACTTTGTCTTGAATTGTCCTCCACCCCTTGGTTAAAAGTATTAATAAGCCTCTTGACAGCATTTCTCCCAGGTGGTTCTGGAGTAAACATTGGAGGAGAGCTAGGAGGTATTGCCCTAAAAGGCCCTTTGCTGCCATACTGGAGGCCATAGTACCTGGCTGCGCACTGTCCTCCTGATAAACTTTTTCTAATCTTTGTCCAAACATGACCCCCATGTACACTTTCTTCTGGCAAGTTATTTTTTCTCCTCCAGCGAGGTGTTTGCTTGTTCCTCGGGTTTTCTTGTTGCTGGTTAGGATCTGATCCTTCTGCTTTGCTACACAAACACTCAGCAGATTGTGAACGCTTTGGTCCCCTTAAATGGCGGTACTTTAGTTTTACCTGAAAGGTACTGTCTGCAGTTTTGGGCCGTCTGGTTTTCCTTTTTAAGTTACCGGTCTTGACTTGTTCTTGCTTTTGAAAACTACCCTGAACTGAAGGATGGGTGGACTCTGGTTCAGAAGACCCACACATTGTTCCCCTCGTCTGGTCAGTCAGCCCACCCTGCTCATCTTTACCACTGATTTCATTTTCAACATCTGCATCCTCCTCCTCATAATCATCATCATCATCATCATCATCATTATCTGTAACCTCCTCGTTGGCGTTAAGGAATGGCTGATCTGGAGAGCTGGTCAAGACAGATGTTATCCCAGTGTTTGCTCCTGACCCAGAGCTCCCTCTGTTTCGACGGAGACGCTCTGAGCCATTCTGACACTCGTTGTCTGCACCTATGCCACTGTCTTCACTGTGAAGAGCAGAATCTTCTGGACTTGTTTTCCTGAGGGCAGCAGCTTCCACACGGGACAAGACCTGCTTCAAGCGCTTCTCAGCCGCATGCTTAGCAAGCAACTTCTCTCCTAATATCTGAGACAGGGACCCATAGTACTCAGCTAGTTCCTGTAAGGCTGAGTCACTCAGGCACTTCACAGAGTCTCCCACAGAGATCATTTTAGCGGTGGAGTGAAGAAGCATCTGCTGCAGCAGTTCAGAAGGAAGCTGGGAGAAGTTTAGTTCATTGCTGGGTTTGGTTGTTGTAGGTGGATAGTCTTTAAGTGAAGCGGGCCATGTCATGTTGTGTCCGTGTTCGCTCAGCAGCTGCTCACCCTCAGAGGCCATTTCCTCTAAAGCCTGGTTAATCTCTTCATAGTGCAAGACTACTGATGCTACTGTGGTCTGTACAGAGAGATGGGTCTGAGCAGCCTGGCTCAAGAGGCCTAAAAGAGACTCATATTTTGATATGCTGGGGTTCAGGTACACATAGGCTGCCTGGTGGGCTTTCAGTATGAACTCTGCTTTTGACTGCGCATAGGAATTTTTCCTCAGTCTATATTTTCTTTGCTTCCTCCGCTTTCCATGCTTAATATTTGTCTCCTCAGTTACTCCTTTCTGGTTTCCTGAGAGACCCTCTTGTGCACTTTGTCCATCCTGAATGCGGACCTCATCTAGCATGTGCTCAGTAGCATCTTCTTTGACTGTCACAGTGGCATCACAAACTACATCAACTACTGAGGATCTCTTACCTTGCACATATTTTTCATTTTCTTGTATCTCTGTTGCCGCTAGTACTTCTGAAGCTGTGCTTATCTCTGCTTTGATTAGAAGTTGTGCCCCATCAGAAAGCAGGTCTGAATTCTTCTTGTTTTCTGGTGATTCAGACAGTATAGCTTTTTTGCTGAAGAGTTGACCTTTAGAGGGAGAGCAGCCCATGGTGATGAGAAAAACCTATTCCTTTTGATCAGTTTTATCAACTGCAGGTTTAAAAGTGTTGTGTCAGAGATCCTCAGCTTGGTTCTTGTTTACGCACCTTACCAGTAGTTTCCTCAAAATCCTTAACTGTCGCAGTCTACAATTCCTGTCCTTCTCTGATTCTCTGACCGTTTTTGATGAAGATCTACCACCGTCCAGTTGGTGTTTTGTATGCCACAGAGAGCCCAAGATTGAGAAACAGAAGCTTCCAGTCTTTCTCACATGCACAGATGGTCACACTACAGAAATAAAGCGCATGCGTAAGACCATAAGCTCATCTTGCTAATAAGATACCCTGCTGGTTACCTTGTCTTACTCCTGATGAATTCTGATTGAGTTATCAGTATGTGAGTGTTATAATGAAAATACATTGTAAAAATCTGAAGTGACTTCAGTGTTTTCTACAGTGGTTACAATTTTCATCAAAAAAAAATTGTTTAAGTGACTTTGTTTCTGTGTTTTCAATGACAACAGTAGTACAGGTTAAATGAAGTTCAGAGTGGCTCTGAGCTGGAGTATTTCTAGATGTTTACTTCCTACTGAAATCCCCCCTGGACCTCTGCCAGTAATGACTGCAATCTGCTGGTAAAGGCAAGGATTCAAACAGGCCAGAATGATCCAGCAGACACTGATCACAACATTACAGTTCAAAGCTCAAATCAGTTTTTATTGTTTATTAAATGTAAAGAAACAGTACAGAAAGAGTATTTGATTGTACAAAATTGGAACTATTGCAAATATACTTTAGGTACACTTTAAATATCTTGCATTTAAAAACAGATAATATTCAAATATCATACAATCTTCAACAATAGATACATTAAAACACTATTTAGGCTTAATATTATAAAATGTGCATTGTAGTACTCCAAATAAAGTTTAATTATAATTTTTATGTCAGTAAATATGTTAATAGATTAGAACTATAATCAGTATGAAATAAATGTATTTTAAATATATTAAGGGTGGTTTTACCATGTTTTCAATAACATCTGAACCAGTTTATACATCATTACATTTAGTACACTAATTCATAAATGCAGAGTCCCTATTTAAGTATAAATATGTATAAAAATGTACAAAGATACAGCAAAATCATCAAAGCACCCTTTTACCACATTTGAACAATGAGTACAGTATTGGTACATTTACAGTGTATGTGAGATGAAAAATCCAGTTTATGAATTCACTGTTCTGGCCAGGATGTATTTGCTTGTTAATCATAATTGCAGTTGCTGGAAGAACGCAAGACAACCCCTTTATTTCTATTGAGTGGTGTGTCTTTGTCCCAATTTGGCATGGTGGGACACTGTTCGAGCTGGTAAGCCCACAGTCATTGTAGTACTTGAAACTTCTTCAGAAAGTGTACTGATCGCTGATGTTCCTACACCATGGCAGAAGATGCCTGAGTCTGGAGTGATTCGACCCGCTTCATTTAATACAGTGATGTTTGCATTGGCCATGTCATCTCTAACCCGTCTAGCCAACCTGCCTATGATCAAGGCCCTTGAGTTCTCGGACAGCTCCCACAGGACTATGTAGCACTTTGGGACAAAATGACAAAACAATATGCCATAGTTGGAGGCCAGGATGGCTGAAGCTTGAACAATGTGCCGCTGCTCTGTCTTGTTTCTATCAATATAAATGGGAATAAAGCAAAGCCAGACAAACAGATGAATCAACATGCTGAAGATGATGACACCAGTCTCGTTGAAATCATGGGGGACTTTTCTACCCTTGAAAGCAAGAAAGAAACAAATGAAGGCCAATAGAGCTATGTAACCATGCATCACCCCAAAACCTACAATGGTGCCCTCATCACAGACAATGTATTTTACCATGCCAGTTCCAGGCCACTTTAAATCTGGGCGAGGAGATTTAAAAATCAGCCAGAACAATAGGATGATACCTTGGCCACCAGTAAGCAGGACCAAATTGATAAGAGGCTTGTAGAGCTTTTTAAGCTCATGCTGCCTGTCCGGATCAAAGGCCATGAAAGCCAGGAAAGTGCGGTAGGCTTTAACCAGGATGCATGAAACACACAGAGTGAAACCGAGACCGTACACGGCCTGCTGTGCCCGACACAGATGTGGGTTTGGCCTGCTGATGAACATGATTACACTGATGAAGCTGACCGCCAACCCCAGTAACATGAAACAAGACATTGTATTTTCAGCCTTTTTGATTACTATTGTGTTTCTGTGCACATAGAAAATGATGAGCGAAGTCAACACTAGAACTAAGCCTATTCCTGTAGCTGCTAACAGAGTTATGGGATAACTGTCCTTCCAATCCAGATACTTCTCCTCGAATTTCCTGCATTCACTGTCTCCCTTATTAGACCACATTCCATCGGGACATTTCAGACATTCAGGTAGATCTGAAAAAGAAAACGTGTACAATCATCAGATTTGCACGAGAAATGCAGAATATAAAATGCTATCTGTCTTAATGAGCTTTGTTCTTTATTATTGGTACCTATATTGGAGGCATATAATATTTCTCTGGATCTCTCTGGAATACGTGATTGGTCACTGGTGATTTCAGTGACACAGTTTTCTGATATCTGTGTCTAGTGACTCTAAATGGATCAGTGTGTCAGTCAGCTGATGTGCTGTACTGGTTCTGTGTCTTGTATGTTAATGTTAATCTATACATTTATTTGGAACGAGAAGTAGTGGAACAATATGCAGTCATTGGCTTCACGTTGGGCTTCATTTTTTTAATTTTTATTTCTTCACCATAATGACCAGCTGACTTAGTCATTTAGATTTAGGTTTTATTTTGTATTAGAGAGCAGCCGCTTGCAGTCGGGCAGTCGGGGACAGAGTAGACACGTCAAGCCGGACACTTTCTGCTCCTGTTAGTGACACTCACGCGGTGTTTGCATACTTTATCACAGATGAAGTGAATTAAATGCAATATTTGTCAAATACACAGACGTTTTAGAAACGTTTTCACAAGCAACAGAAACACTTTTTATATACTGCTTAATACAGCGCCATCTTTTCAAGAATAAAGTTTTAAAACAATCATATACTATTTAAATACTAATAAAGTGGCGGTATATATGCTTTTTCAGTGTTGTATGATAAACATGACTCAATACAACAGTGCGACTACAGTAAAAAAAAAAAAAAGAAGCTTTTTTTTTTTTTATTTAAAAGATTTTTTTTGGTTGTTTTGTTGGAAATGAAAAGGTTCAAATAACCCGAAACACACGTGATCATTGTCATGTGGTCAATCGTGAAACAGCGGTGTCGTCATCAGCGCTCCTGCAGTCGCTCTGGAGAAACTGCGGCCGCATTATTTGGTTAGTTGTGGAGAAGCTGTGTCGTCATCAGTTGACGGCCGCTATGACAGTCATGTGTCGTTGGCGCCGCCTCAAGTCGGACAAAATTTCTAACCGGCATGCGCTGCTTCAAGTCAGATTGCGGTCGGTTTGTGCAGCGCTGCATGAAGCCGAACGCACCTATTGTCACAGTTATGTTCCTTGTTCATGTCATGCGCTTGCCTTGCTTCTCATGTGACCATGTGATATGCCTCCCTGTTCATGTGTCTTGTTCTGATTGGTTGGTGATTGGTTTATTGTCTTGATTGTTCACAGGTGTTCCTTGTTACTCATTGGTCTCTGTGTATATGTAGTCCTTGTTTTTCCATAATTTTTCATCATTTTGTGGGAGTGAAAAATGGTGGGGTAGGGAGTAAGTCATTTTGACCCACACTCCATACCAGTTGGTGGCAGAAATACACCATTTAGTTTTTTTGTCAACCACCAATAGAATTTCAAGAAGAAGAAGAATTTTTTGTCTGGATTTGTTCTGTGAAACCTGCTGTTAGGTGAGTTTGTTTGTCTTGTATTTGTTCATGTTTTGGGTTTAAATAAACTGCACTTAGGTTCAGCTGATGATCTGAATCGGGTGTGTTAAATAAGGGAAGGCATGCAAAACATGCAAAGGACCACGATTAAGAGCCACTGCATTATCTTGATTAAACAGGTAGACAGACATAGACACTTGATATGTAGAACTGCAAGAAGCAGTTGAACCTGCATGTGGCTTAAGAAAGTCCCAGATATACTGAGAGGAGACTCCATGCCTTAAGAAGACTAATCGATCAACCAGATCCCATAACAATTTCTAAGTATGACTTCTTGTCTCATTGTCATGGCACTCTGTTTTTAAAGTGGGTGCTTCCTTTATTTGCAGAAGTTAAACAAAAAGAATTAACAACAGATTGTGAATTCTAATTACCCCAGTCATTAGTATAATTTCCTTCACCACACGGAACACAGTTGTAGCAGCAGGGGATCTTAGACTGGTTCTTCACAGAACCAGGAGGACAAGACTCTGAGCACTTGGACCAGGGCAGCTGGAGGATGAAAGAGAGGTGTGCTTTAAATGGTTAAAGAAGACATTGTGACTCTGGACAATGATTGTCAGCTGTTTTCTTGTGGCTAGAATTGAAGACAGCACAACTCACTGTGTGATTTATCCACTGGAATTGACTGAGGATCTCCACGTCTCTATTTTTCAAGAGGAATTTCCCCACAATTTCAATAAAGCGTTCATCATTATTTTCCTTCCACATTATGAGGTCGTAACCATCCGCAAAGTCACCATTTTCATCAAAGGAATAGGTGTTGCCATCGAGCGTGAAATTCACACTGCGCATACTTTCCACCAGCTGCAAAATAGCGTTAACACATTAAACTCACAGTACATGCAGAGATGGAGTTTACTGGATTTACAGTGATCCAAGTCGCTCTGAGATGCTAAATATAGCAGATCATATCATGCAGCCTCTTTTACTGTACTTTTTGAAAGTTAAATTTGATGTGACTAATTATTAGCTTCTCAACAAATCACAAGCCCCTAGTTGGGAACCCTGATACAGATAATGTTATTTTCTAAATATATGAATACATTTAACACATAAAAAGTATCAATTAGCATCAGTTCATGTATTATGAACAAACATTAACAATGAACAGCAACCCAGGTTTGTCATGTGAAGGAGCTGAAACTGGAGAAATCTCACCTGCCAGGGAGGGAAGTTGGTATCTCCAGAGCAGACGGACTCGTTGCATGTCAGCAGTGCCCTGAGCCCATGAGCGAAAGCATACATGGCCACTCTCTCTCTGTAGGCCTCTCTCAGGTCCACGGCCTGCAGCACATCATCTACAGCGCAGGTGGAGGGCGACAGGGAACAGTTCAGTCTCAGCTGCTTGTACTCCTCTATGAAGTCATTTCTTGCTCCTGGCGTTGGCCTGAGGTTTTTCAAGTAGTCTTCGAACCCTGGTATAATTCCCATGGAAAAGGAAAAGCCAAAGATTTTGCCCACTTTGTTGATGTCTTTCATCTTTGTTAAGTAGCGGTTCATGGACCAGGCATCGCTCGCGATCCAAATTCTGCTTGTGTTGGTTTGGATCATCTCCTTGAAGAGTTTCTCCACCAGCTGCGGCTTCAGAATGAGCAGCACAACCTTGGCTCCAGATTTTTGTATACTCTGAGCAACGTCTTTGATGTGCTTATCCATATCAACGTGGTCCAAGTAGTGTGGAACCACTTTCTCAAAGTCAGCACATATTTTTCCCTGGGACTCTTCCATGAAGCTTTGGTAGGCAGCTCTACCGTAGTCATCATCTCCATACACCACTCCAACCCAGTTCCAGGAGAAATGAGACATGAGATTGACCAGCGCCTGAGCTTGGTAGACGTCGCTGGGAATCACGCGCATGAAGGACGGATACCGCAGTTTGTCACTCAGGACGGGAGAAGAGGACGAGCAGCTGATCTGTAGACAGATAAACCTCATGCATTAGTTATCTGCAGACCGTGACTAGTTAAAGCCAGGGTAAGTGATTTCTGGTAGCCAATGCTGACATTGCGAGTGGTGCGGAGCAAAACCATTGTTTAGAAGTAATTTTATTGTGTGATGTTGTCTACACTATATATATATATATATATATATATATATATATATATATATATATATATATATATATATAATATACACATGTACACATATCTACGGTCTACACTAGATGCAGCACGGCACGAAACGACAAATCACCGACAGAAAACTGCTGCTGCGCTCTATTCATGACGCATTGACACAAATTTCAAATGATTTTCAACAGTCGCTTTGTCGCGTCCAGTGTACTAGACAGACTTTAGCTGTTGCGGCGCAGACATGGTGTTACTCATCTATAGAGAAGAAACAAAGCAACCTCGGCGTCCGATCGCAGGCCTTCTGCTCCTTGAGTTCTCTCCAGCGCTGGAAAGCTGATCCGATATTTACACAGTTCCTATCTCTTGCCTGATTGCCTTAAGCCTTCTTTTGTTCCGCAGACGTTTTCCTCTTTTGTTTTTTATCCACCATCTCTATCTTTCTGTTGCTCGGCTAATGTCCATCCTGTGCACTGAACGCTCTCTCCTCCATGTAATGAGTGGTCTCTCCCCTTAATGCTGATTGGCTACAAGTTTGTTTTGCTACTCAGCCCGAATTAGTTTTCTAAGCATTTTTGAAAAATCGCATACCCCACCTTTAACTGACTAGAGTTACAGAGAGTTTCACTGATCTTAAAGCGATGGGTCACCCAAAATGGACAATTCTGCCATCAGAAAGATAATTTATACAGCTCTTGTCACACAATTAGTCTGTCAAGCTCCAAATACGACTTGTTTGCTGCATTCTACATTTTCAAAGTCATACACTAGTGTTGACTAAAGGACAGAAAATGTGTTTACAACCATTGCTTATCAGTGATAATCTTGCCAATTTTGAATCTATATGTGGGTCATGTTTTGTTCTTTTCCACACCCAAAGCATCACGTGACTTCAGAATGCATGGAATATACAGTACAATGCAAGTCAGGACTACTGTTTTGACAAGCGTGGTCAATGTGAACTTGTGTAGTGTGGAAAAGAGCTGCATGAATATTCTTCAGAAATGATTTGCAGAAGAAATAGAATCGCACAGTGGCATAAGCATATGTAAAAGATGACATTATTTGGGGGATTATTCATGTAAACATTGGCTTTAACAGTGGACAAGTTACCTGAGGATGCAGGTAGAGGCTGAGGAGCTTGGCGATAGCGATGGATAACTCTGAGTATCTCTCTCCCAGAAGAGCTTTCACTGGCGCACGGAAGTCTGTGTAGTCCACAAGGGCCGGCAGAGAGCCGTTAATGGCCAGTAAATGTTCCACACAGTGCAGGGCTTTGGTGGGAGATGCACAAGGATCACAGACTTCATATCCCAGCTTTATCCCCGGAAGCAGTGTAGAGTTATTGATTTCTTCAATTGTGTGGATGGCGCTCAGTGATTGTAGAAATGTGGTCAGATCAAAACTGGTAAAAAGAGAAAGAGACATTTTAGTTCCCAGAACCCCTAGAACCCCTCTTATAGTAAAACTCTCCAGATGTTGGACAAAATAATCTCAACAACCGTTATTATTATAGGTGTTACGCAATGTCATTTGTGTAGTCTACACTGTCCTGCAGAGTTTCGCTCCAGCCCTAATTAAGCTCACCTGAACGAGCTAATCAAGGTCTACAGGATTCACTAGAACAGTGTTTCCCAGACCTGTCCTGGACGACCCCCTGTCCTGTCCTGGTCATTTTGCATGTCTCCCTGCTCCCTGGACACTGTTCAGAAGCTGAGTGAATCTGCTCTTAGAGGATGGAAGCTAATAAAGGCATGATGCTGGTAAAGCACCTTAATAATGAAATAGTGCCTATTGCCCAGGTGCTGACATTATTTTTGTCCAACCGCTCTATTTCCAAATGCATAAACATAAATTATTTTGTTATGATACTGTTTTGATCTGTTTGCTATTTACAACAGTTACTGAAATTTATTAAGGATCAGTTTGACCTCCAAACATCATAATAATTATTAATTATAACAATAGCACATGGAACTCACAACAATTAAAAAAGCAAAACATCAAAATGTATTGTATCTTTTTTTTAATACATTGATAATAAGTGAGTTTTCAATTATATTTTGACCACTGAACTAGTAAATGTCCCTGATTTCTGTTTCAAGGAAGAATCCAAATGATCATTTATTCCCTACTGTTCCTGCTTTTATAAACATAAGAAAGTCTTGTGCATACTCACCCAGTACAAACGAATGGCTGTGGTTTAGTTCGTTTATGAAGGTCGATTACTTTAGTGTGAATTGAGCTCAAAATTGCGATGTTAACGTCTCCATCCAGGTCAGCTCCGCTCAGGGGGGTTTTGCAGTGGACCCACAAACCCGAGCACAGCATCATCACCCCCAGCACACAGAGCTGAAGACGGCACCTCATCATGCTGGATGTGTGGAGCCAGAGTGCCGATGGGTTATTTATACTGAAACTGCTTCTGCTTTTTGGGTGACGTGAGTCGGAAGGCTGGTTCTGGAGGGGACTGTGTCTGAACGTTACCTCTGATATGCTTCTGTAGGATTTCCCATGGGCAGAAAAAAAGAGAAGTGGAGAAATTCACCTGCTCAGTCACATTTCTGTCATCCGTGATGGAATGTGGACTCATTCTGCAGGTTACAGTAAAACGGTCGTTTTCATTTTCATTCGCAATGACAAGAAATGTTGGCAAAATGCAGAAGTTGAGACTTCAGGATCCGGTGCTTTAGTGAGTCTGGAGGAGTTATGATAAATCAACACATATTGTTCATGTGCATTTAAGCTAGATACATGTTTTGAGAGGTCCGCAGCAGCGCTAAGAAAAGACGACCAAAAACATATATATAATAATTGGTGACAATGGGATCGGGAAATGACAAACCAACCTCATGAAGCCGTAATTAAAGTAAAAGAAGCAGAGGGAATAAAAGGAAAACAAAGGTTTCTTTGTGTGAATCTGGCATGAATACAAACAGATTGTTGTCTTAAAACAATATAATGTCCTACTTATTGACACTGACACTTTGTGCCAGTTAATATCTGTTAAAGTGAATATCCGTTACCGCACACAAAAACCAGTCGTGATGAAGAAATGATTCATTTTAACCATGAAACCTGAGCCAGCCCAGATCCACAACTGACAAAAACACATTAAACAGCTTTTAGAATTGTCCTCCTAACAACAATTTCTCAAGATATATCAAACAAAGAGACTCAGATCAAACAAAGAGACTCAGAATTAAAAAAGTGTACACAACAAGATTTGTTTTTATTTCAAAAGAAAAATAATCCATCAAAACTGCATCTCGGGTTGTTTTTCTCATTCTTCTCGAGTCAGTTTATTCGTGACTTAAATGAGAGATTCATGTCATATGCTACTAAGAAGACTTAGCACAAGTAAAGCTGAACCGAGTTATAACCCACAAATGTTATTAAACATCTGCTCATAATTCTGAATCTGAAAAATGAATATGTACACAATAAAATAATATCACTTTCCTTCACCTGAAACTCTTTGTGGACACAGACTGTCTATATTTCCTGATTGATATTCACATGAACTTACAGCAGAGTAATAAAAACAGCGGTCTTTGGGCTGGTTCCAGGAATGGGATTTTATTTTCTTCAGGTTCTTTGACAGCAAAGAACAAAAACAGAATGTAGTAAAGCTGGATCTACACGATTCCTCACTCAACAACTGCTATGAAATAAAAACAAACTAGAGCAGGCTTACTGTGCGTGTGACGTTTAATTGTTTTATCATTGTCTTGAATCAAGTCAGGAATGTGCCGCGAGTCTTTACTTTCACTCTATTGACAAAATCATTTTAAGCAGCTGCTGTGAAACGTAAACCGTCTTTGTTCAAGCAACTGCTTGAGAGCAGCATTCACACCCAGAGATAAACAGAAATGTATGTTAAACTTTCCAAATATGCCATAATGTAAATATGCCATAATCTAGATGTGTCAGTATGCATTGTGTGAACTGAATGTGGGCAGTGCATGGTTTTACTACAGTAAACTACACTAGAGTGACTACGGTAATTTTAAAAAGTGGTCTTTGATTACTACACTGTTTACTAAAAGAATGAATACAAGCTGAAACAGCACCTTGATGTTAGAGCTATGAACTAGAGCTGGTTGGAGTAAAGGAGCCCTCTAGTGGTCAGACTGATGAGAAACGGATTTTAAAATGTATTTATTAGTCTTTTTGAAAGCAGAATTGGCTGTTTTATGCAATTGACTGAGCTATTACTAATTTTAATAACACTGAAGCGTACTGTTATAAATCCGGGCAAAACAAGTTTTGGTTTTTATGTACCCGCTCAGTAATTGAATTTAGTTCATTCTTAACCAAAACATTTTCTTTCCTGCATTTTAGAATAATACACTACAATTTATAAACATTTAAAATAACCTAAAATCATATAAACATTTGGATGGTTGACACTAAAGAGGAGAAGAGACCAGGTGATCACACTTCACCTTTCATTAAGAAGCAGCGCACGTGTGTTGACTTTGTGATAATCTTTAGCTGTACTTCGTGACTGATGGCTTCTGCAGTCAGATCGTGTTCAGGCAGCAGAACTGAGACAATGTGAAGAGATGTGCTGAGATCAGTGCTGTGACCTTTATGTACCATCAAACATGCAGATGTGTCTTTGTACCTGTCAGACATCAATCATCAATTTTCAAAGCCAAAATCTCAATCAGGACCATAACAGAACATTAAGTCAGATGAGAGTTTGACTTGTTCTGACCCTGGGGTAAAGTGATGTGAGAGAGGAGCGGACCTGATGAACCGGTTCTCCTTCAGTCTGCGTGAGGCCAGTGTATCTCTCCACACATCTCTGGCCTCATTCCTCCGCAGCCTGTACTTCAGGGTTTGGCTGTGTGGGAAGCACCGTCCTTCACTGGTTGGAGTCCACCGTTATCATACGGAGCGCTGCAGCACATCCCGTGTTAAAGACAGAGAAACAGGGTCACGCTCAGCCCAATGCATGTACCAGTGATGATCACTTCCACTGTCACGATGCCAGAGGAATCAAATAAAAGACTCAGAAAAACAACACATCTACAGAAAACTGACACAAAAAGTTCACATGATGGATGAATACATAATGACTCAACAGACGTGCATGCTTTTTGTAATGTGCGCTTTGATCTTATCTGATAGTCTGTTGTTGAAACATGCTATTTCACATAACATATCTCTGTTTTCAAAAATCTGTAATTTCTCTGTTAACACACACAGACACACACTTACCTAAATTACACCCAATCAGCTGTGTTGTTTCTGAACGCATTAAAGGACTTTTACATGGCAGTGTGGACAGAGTCATAACAGGGTTTTATTTAACATTATTTGAATAACATTTAAGACTTATGATTATGATGTCAGTCATCTGAGTCATCCTAAAATGACCTTGAAATATGGTGCATGACCATCATCAAACATTAATTTCCCTCCAAATGGCTTGTGCTTTAGGGGATGCTGGAAACAATTTTTTTTTTTTTACAACCCAAACCAGATGAAATGTACCATTACAGATGCCAAAATAATACCAAAATAAACTTGTATTGGAGACTTTAAAGGTAACGCGTGTCATTTCTTTCTGTTATATGTAGTGCTGAAGACATTTTGACTCCTGTAGAAAGGTGCACTAGCCTTAAATGTTGTCCCATAAGCAAACAAATACAATAAAATAATCATTCGTCATCAAGGATTGTTTTCAACTGGATATGTGATAACCATTTTCTGAAGACAGCAGTATTCTCAGATATTAATAATGATGTTTTTATTATTTAGGGGTTTGAAAAAACAAACAAACTCCCATGTTTTTCTTTTCTTTTTTTTGTATGATCGAAGCCAACAGCAGGTTCCTCCTTCACTCTCACAGGAACAGGTTGAGATCCTGCAAGGCTCTGCTGGAGCTCCAGCCACCTCGAAATCACAGTGACCCCGTCCCGAACCAGACCCCTGACCGGGACAATCACAGACCGTTTGGATCATGATCGTTTTAATTGGTCCATTCCACTGCTTCAAGATAGCACATGAGGTCCATGAGGTATACAGCCACACAGCTTTCATAAATAAATCTCATATGAACTCATATAGTAGAGTTTGCATATCTCAGGTAGAAAAGTTTTAAAATCAAGACGATCGATTTGAATTCATATACATGATGTACTTAAAATGAGGTTAAGACAACAAACAGGGAGACAATATTGCTCATGTGAGCTTGTGACCACAATGCATTTGTTTGTCCATTGCACACTTCATGCCACACACACACACACACACACACACACACACACACACACACACGTTTACTTATCTCAATGGGGACATTCCATAGGCGTTATGGTTTTTATACTGTACAAACTGTATTTTCTATCGCCCTACACCTACCCCTTACAGAAAACTTTTTGCATTTTTACAATCTCCAAAAAAAAAAAAAAAAAAAAAAACTCATTCTATATGATTTATAAGCTTTTGTACCCATGGTGACCTAAATTTAGGTGACACAAGTCCCCATGAGTTGGTGTGTATTCAGGTTTAAGTCCTCACCAGTGTAGAAAAACCTGTTCACACACACGCGCGCGCGCATACACACACACACACACGCACACACACACACACACACGCACACTCGCACGGAATTCATGCCGAGACAAACACTAGCGGAACCGGTCTAGGCCACTTTGAGATGGCTGCGCTGTTTGGGGGGTTTGGGCAGGGGTTTGAGGGAGGCCGGGATGGGCAGCTTGTCCAGGCTCTTGGGGAACTGCTCGGGCGGCAGCTGCGCCAGGATCCTCTGCATAGCGATGAGGAAGAGCGGCGCCGGGTCCCGTCCGATGAGGTAGTTCAGCTTGTCCTCCCCGAGCACCTTGGACCAGCGCTCGGGCTCTTTCCGCAGGGAGCTCTTCATTTTGAAACGCATCTCCGGCATGAACATCAGAAGGTTATCCAAGCAGGACTTCTTGGCCCCCACATTCACCTTGGAGTCCCACAGCTGCTGGAGAATGACGTCGAGCGGCGTCATGCCGTTGTGGTCCACGGCCTGCGGGGACGCGCCGTTGCCTAGCAACAGTATGACGGCGTCCGCGCGCAGCAGCTCGCAGGCCAAGTGCAGCGGGGTCTTGCCGTCCTCCAGATGGAAGCAGCCGCCGCGGTTCATGTAGGAGCGCAGGCCCGGCTGCCGATGCGCCACCTGCAGAATGTGGCCCAGTATGTCCCGCCTGTCGTAGCGCACGGCCATGGCCAGGTGCGGCGCGGAGGACGGGCAGCAGCAGAAGCGCTCCCCGGGCATGGCCAGCGCCTCCTGCGCATAGTGGCTGAGCAGGAACTGCGCGTACGCCCGGTGGTCGTGCACGATCGCGTAGAGCAGAGCCTCGGACGGGCTGTACGTCCTCTGCTTGGCGTCCTCCTCCCAGTAAAACGTCTCCATGGTGCGCATGTCCTCGAGCATCCACACGGGCTTCAGGTCCCGCACCGCCTGATAGAACAGGAACGAGATGAACTTGTGCTGCTTGCGCTCGTCGTCCATCTGGGCGCTGACGGGGTTCAGGCGGAGAGCGTCATTCTGTGCGCGCAAACAGACGAGATTCGGCGGAGCTCATGTTGATTCAGTCGCTCAGCAGCGATGCGTCTGTCACTGACCCCCTCTCCGCAGTGAGAGCGCGGTGCGCATGCGCGGACTCTCCGGCTAGCTTGCTGCATGCGCACAGTCCAATTATTTTCGCCCAGTTGCTCCTTTTGTCATCGCTGTGCTTTGTGAGAAGGAATTCATCCACAAATTTCCACAGAGTAGGTTTTTGGTGGCTCTGGAAAAAAGGTCTTTTTTTAAATGTTTTGTTTTTAATTGATTTTACAGTTGTTTTATAATTGTTTTTTTGTTTTTTTTTTTTTTTTTTTTTTTTTTATTGGTTGTGATTTAGGAGTGGTGAGTGAAACATTCACTCATACATCTAATCTTTAGACCAAGTCTGCAAAACTACAAGCACATTACATGCTTTAAACTCACTTTGCTATTGTAAAGCAAACTTTTCGCAAAACCATTAACAATTTTCTACATTACACACATCAGAAATGAACAGCTCTCGTGTTTCATTTGTCATTTACATGCCGTGCTAATTTTCATTTACTTGTGGCCTGTGGTCATTTGTGATGTGTGTAAAATCTTTTATTATTTTTTCTTTTGGTTTGGTGAATTATTTTTACCTCTTGCATTTCTGTTCGGCTCAATCTCTCTGCATTGTACACACACACACACACACACACAAATACACACAATGTAATCACAAACACACACACACACACACACACACACTCTTGCATTATTGTGATTTGTGTGTATACAGTACAGAGAGATTGAGCCAGTTCAGTGGATGGGGATTGTTAGGAGGTCATGACAGACAAAGGCAAGTGGAGGGAATTTGGCCGGGACACCGGGGTTACTCTTTATTGAGTAGGAGTGATTTGACTCAGTTGACAGCCCCATTGACTCCCTCTGCAAATGTATTGATGATATTAACAGCTGGATGTGCCAGAACTTTCTTCAGTTAAATGAGGAGAAACTGAAGTGATTGCATTTGGAAACAAAGATGAAGTTCTCAAGTGAATGTATACATTGACTCTAGGGGACAGACAACTAAAAATCAGGAATCTTGGTGTGATTCTGGAGACAGAGCTTAGTTTCAGTAGTCATGTTAAAGCAGTAACTAAATCAGCATACTATCATCTAAAAACCATTGCAAGAATAGATGTTTTTGTTTCCAGTCAAGACTTGAGAGAAACGTGTTCAGGCCTTTATCACCAG
The DNA here is from genome assembly GCF_018340385.1 of Cyprinus carpio. Lineage (NCBI taxonomy): Eukaryota > Metazoa > Chordata > Actinopteri > Cypriniformes > Cyprinidae > Cyprinus > Cyprinus carpio. Next base: position 1,434,891 of record NC_056591.1, read on the forward strand.
CAGGGTGGACTACTGTAATGGTCTCCTCACCGGCCTTCACAAGAAGACCATTAGACAGCTGCAGCTCATCCAGAACACTGCTGCCAGGATTCTGACTAGAACCAGAAAATCTGAGCACATCACACCAGTCCTCAGGTCCTTACACTGGCTTCCAGTTACATTTAGGATTGATTTTAAAGTACTTTTACTCGTTTATAAATCACAATGACCTAGGATCTAAATACACCAAAATATGTTACCTACTGAATATAAACCTAACAGACCACTCAGATCATTAGGATCGAGTCAGTTAGAAATACCAAGGGTTCACACAAAACAAGAGGAGTCTGCTTTTTTAGCGTTTTTACCCTGTGCTGGTGTGGATGTTAATAATACACGGCAAATTATCTCAATAAACTCTGGCTGACACCTGTTCTCATTTTGTGAGTTTCTGAATATATATACCAGTTCCTTCATGAGGATTTGCTGTGGTAATGACTCCATTCCTTGCTGTTAAAACATTCAGTTTGATCTGAGATCATTTTGAAAGTGATAGGAAATATCTGTTTCTTTTCTTTTCTTTTTTTTTTCAGAACAGGAGAATTAGGCGGATCTTTCTGTCGTACAATTACACTGTTTTAACCTTAAAAAAAAAAAAAGGATATTTCCTGATATTGATGCCCTGTGGTCTGAATCTGACCCTCAAGAATCTGCACACAAAGCATGAGATCCAGATCAGAGCAGGCGTAATTCTGTTCAGTCATGTTCTATTGGCCAGCACACACCCTACATGGGCAGCTGTGAGGTGCACACTTCAGAGCGCTCCTTCAGCTGTTTCACATACAGTACTCATGCCTTTGTGTCAGACTGCACCAGCATTCTCCTCTAACCTCTCATTAATTAAGCATTTTCACCTGCAAAATACCACTGACTGGTTGTTGCTGTTGTTTTTACACTATTAGAGTCTACTAAGATCCCAGAAGAACAGCAGCTCATCCTCAATCCAGATGTGCAGCGTAAGTCATTCAGGAAGACACACATTCACTTCACAACATCTCCTCATTCCAGATGCTCATCTTCAATGTAAATGTTCATTGTAGGTAATTATTGAATTCACAACTGAACGTCTTGATCTGTCAGATTGCATGCATTCTTTCACAGTTTGACACAAACACCACCAAAACTTTGCTCTATAAGAGCCAAATCTGCCCATGTTTACATACTGCTTTCAAAACTTTTAAATTTAAGTTCAAGCACAGTACAAAACTGAATACAATTCTACAGTAATATCAAATAGAATAGGAGTATTATCATAATATAATAAAATATTCAGAATGTAAATTTTGATATATTTTATGATTTGTTGCTTGTTGATGGTGTTATTTTTTTGTGTTAGTCTTTCAGTTTCATTACCATCTGTACAGAAGGGCAAAACTTAGGAATAATTTTGTACTGTAATGTAAACACGGAGCATGTAACATATACTGCAGTGAATTATAAACAGTAGAGAGTATCATTCTTGTTTTGTAAAGACAGTTCACAAAAGAAAACCTTGTAGATAATGCAACCTGTCGTTAGTGTTTTTAGGTTGTTGTGTTATGAGTGATGAAAACCTTTGCTAGTGTTCTGTAAGAATGCCTTGATTTGAGACATTAATGAAGTTGTTACATGTGTGCTTTGTCTCTCTGTTCTTATTTGAACATGCTTTGGTTTGCTGTTGTGGTCAGTTACAGTATTCCTTGTTTGTTCTCCTGTGGATTTATGATTGTTTTGGATTACCCTTGTGCTTCATCTTAGCAGAGCTACCGTTACAGAAGTGTTTTGGTAGTTTAAGTGCAATCTGCTAGTGTTCTGTAAGAATGCCTTGATTTGAGACATTAATGAAGTTGTTACATGTGTGCTTTGTGCTAATGTGAGATGTGATTTTTTGACAAGAATGGTGACCGATACTCAGAATTTGTGCTCTGCATTTAACCCATCAAAGTGCACACACACAACAGTGAACGCACACACACACACACACACACACACACACACACACACACACACACACACACACACAGCAGTACAACACACACACACACACACACACACACACACACACACACACACAGTGAACACACACACACACAGAAACACACACACACACACACACACAAAGTGGGGACTCTCCATAGGTGTAACAGTTTTTAAACTGTACAAACTGTATATTCTATCGCCCTACACCACACCACTAGTGAACCTACACACACCACCCCTTACACGCACACTTTGTGCATTTTTACTTTCTCAACAAAAACTCATTCTGTATGGTTTATACAGTGTTTTGAAAAATGGGCACATGGAACATGTCCTCATTACACACCCTCTCCTTGTGAACTACCTGTCAAGTTGAACCCATGACATTATACACAGTTGTGTTTTGAAACTGAGTGATGTGTCGTGTCACAGAAAAACCGATACACAGAATTTGTGCTCTGCACACCCATCAACACACACACACACAACAGTGAACACACACACACACACACACACACACACACACACACACACACACACACACACACACACACACAAACACAGCAGTAAACACACACACACACACACACACACACACACACACACACACACACACACACACACACACACACACACACACACACACACAGCAATGAACACATACACACACACACACACAAACACAGCAGTAAACACACAGTAGTAAACACACACACACACACACACACACACACACACACACACACACACACACACACACACACAGTACGGAGACACACACACACACACACAAACACACACACACACACACACACACACACACACACACACACACACACAGCAGTGAACATACACCCGGGGGGCAGTTGGGGGTCCGGTTCGTGCTCAAGGGTCTCACCTCAGCGGTGGTACTGAGGGTGGAAGAGAGTGCTGGTTATTCACTAAATATTAATTACTGTGGGGATGGAAACTACCTGGATGCTGCAAGAGCACTTAACAGAGGTAAAATATAACTGGTGAATGTCAGATTTAAAAAAACTAATACAAAAAAACAAAAAAAACAAAGCAAAATGTTTACAGCGTCTCTGTTTTCTATTGTACAACCTGAAGTTTATGATTTGCAATCACTGCAGTATGATACTGTCAGGTTACTCAGACACAGGGACAGAAGGTGAACCGGAGTGTGGTTTTATTGGATGATACTGAATGTGAAACGAGCAGGAACGCAGGGGAGATGTCAGAGGAGATGCACCTTCTGGCTTGTCTCATCAACGAGACTTAAACACTTAAAGGCTTTAGAAGTGATAGTGACTCAGTAGAGAAAGAAATAAAAGGGTGACAGGAAGAACCTCAGTGTTTCATTAGAGCAGAATTACAGTTTTTCTCGATTGCTTAAACACATTTCTTGAAACTATGCCTCATATTCTCAAAACAGTAAACACAAATCCATAACGTCTCACCTAATTACCCAAACAACCTATTTTCAGGTCAAAATGAAGCTCTACACTCAAAACCATTCAGTCTTGCTGAAAAACCAAACTTTGCCCTCAGACATCACACACAAGCCCTCAAAAACACACACACACTACAACATAGTCTTACACACTGGTGAGATAAATTCAAAACAATACTACAAAAAACAAAAACAAAAAACAGTAATAAGTTGTTGCTTGTGGTTCTCCCCCTCAAGGAACATTTTACATGATGAACACGTGTATACATTTGCACATTTTCTATTCCATAATGTACTGTACAGTACAATACACCAAACAACAACAAAAACATATTCTGCCCCAGCATCACATCTTTGGTCTGGGACTATACTGGCCCGAGCCAGGCAGCGGGGGGGGAAATCTGTCACACATCACCTGTAATGTCTTGTCAGGCTTCTTCCATTCCATCGTCTCTGTGTCCTACACAAATAGAAGAACTGATTTTACAAAAGTACTTTCTACAAAATGGAAGCAGACAGAAACTCTATCTGTGATTTTACAGGGTGATGCATGTGTTGTAACAGAGTATAGCTCTCAAAAGTTACAGTAGAGTACACTGAGGTACACCTCCCTGAATGTTCTTATGATCGAAGCGACAGTAAGTACTTTGTTTGTCTGAACTCATTGCCAAGCCACGGTCACTAGTGGCACAGTTTCATATGAGACTCCAAGGACTTGCCCCTCATCCTAGAGGCTCAAATTTCTTCCTTCAGACTCTTCCTCCACTCCCTCCTCTTGCCCATCCTCCTCATCCTCCTCTCTGGTGTCCTCGACCTTTTCAATCACGTCTCTCTGGATCCATTGTTCCAAAACTGAATGAACTGAATGGGGCTCTTTTATCTATCTATTGAAGGTTCTGATTGGTGTGTGATAAGTTTTGACTCTTAGTGTTTCCACGTGGGTATCTGTGTGCTAACTGAGCTCAAGTTATGCTGACTTGAGTGAACAATGCTGAATGCTAGTGCTTTCTAAATGACCACATGGTGCAAGCACTGAGACATGTAGGGATTTGTGTGTAGAGTTTTGCAGTAAGAGTTCACCAAATCTGACTCATGTGTTAAAGCAGAGGAATAGTGTTTATAGTTCAGCAAAATGGGTGTGCATTCTGAAAAATGGCGTTATGGTCTTGAAATTTTAGCTCAAACGCCTGCTTATAGTGTTTAAGCAATTGAGAAAAACTGTAATACATTCATGTGGTTTTCTGGTGAAATTGACCATCCTGTCTAATCAGTCTGCATGCAGCCGTGTCAGCGTCATATAAAAAAAGGAGAATCCGGGAATAACATTCAGTTTAACATTCTGCTGTTTAACAAAATGGTTAAAATGTTTATGTACAAATAAGTACAGCTTCTATCTTCTGTCCAGAAGAGGGCAGTACTGTGTCATAAGTCTCTCTCACACACACACACACACACACACACACACACACACACATTTTCTGTGTGATTTCACAGACTCAAACACTGGCGCTTCAGTACAGTAAATACATCTTCATTCACCATGGAGTTATTGAATTCACCAAGCTATTAAACTGAAATTTATGAAATATCCTGTTATTGTCATTTCCATGTAATTTCTCCTGGAAATGTTGTATGATCATGTTTAGGATTACAATGAAACATGAATATCACTTTATTTCTTCTTCCTTCAGTTCAAAATACTATTCTGCTTGCACTCAAATTTAGGAATTGATCTGGAATTGAAGGAGTTCTCAAGTCATTTCTGAATGATGCTTAAGAATTCAGTGTCACAAAAAGATCAGAAATACTAGACAGTATTCAAGGATTGGCTGAAAGAGAAGGAGAGCGTCTGTAATCATCAGACGTGTGCTGAGATGCTGGTGTAGTGTGTGTTTGCTGACAGTCCACTATGGCACGTCCTTCTCATTGATCCTGGTTTTATCATGGGTCCTGTGAATTCCAGTAATGACTTACTGTAGCACAGTTACAGCTTCTGCCAAACGTGTCGTCAGCACTGAAGACTCACTGAAGACTGCACGAGATGCTCTCAGCATGAATGTCGATGCTTCTCCAGGCTATAAATGTTAAACTGTTCTCTTCATTCTCCATGAGCGCAGCACTGAAGATCGCAGATCCGTATCCTGTGCAAATTAAACCGAATGCCAGCATGTTTTAGTCATGCAAACAGTCCTGTAACAATAGGGACCTTTCTAAAAACTCCCTCTAAAATAAGCTGCACAGGTCGAGCCAGTAAATAATGCACATGTTCGGCAGGTCGCCGGATGAGGGTTTGTCCATTTATCACAAGCTCCCTAAAGACTGTCTTTGGATTTCTTCCATTATTGGAGAAAATCAGCTCCGTGACCAGCACAAGTTTATGAATGCTACGGTGTTTTTTTGTGTGTTTTTGGTGATTTTTTTATTTGTTTTTTTTTTTATGAATTTTGAATCCTAAATACAATCGGCAGAATTCGGCATGTTCAGAGTGATGTTTAATGTCCCAGACTACCTCTGTGGTATTGGACACTTTTTAGCAACAATTAAAAGCTTTTAAAAACACAAGGGTTATTACTAATGCATTTTATGTCACAGAATAAAATGTTTGTGTTCACCGCCATTTAACCAAAAATCCCCATTCAGAAAACTCATTGACTTCAGGACGATGGATCCAGAAGAACTGGAAAGTGAACTTGTTTCTGGGTTTTGGCCTACAAAAGCACATCATCCCTGCAGCGCTTGTTATTTGCAAAGGAATAACAAGAAAGGAAAAGACATCTTCTATAGGGCTTTAATTCATAAAGTGTCAGTACAGCTCTGCCAATGTATTTACACGTCATTAAAATATCGTCACAGACCACCACTCACTGTTACCCGTTAACCTGCATCCCATCTGAAGCAGACATGTGTTATTGGGCACATAATTAGTGCTGCTGCAACCTGCAAAGCATTGCTCTAATGTACCACACGAGTCTGCTCTGCTTTCTACTGTTTATTTTTATTTATTGACGTTATTATTTTCCAAATGAGTGAGTTTTCTTCGGGGAAGTGATGAAATGAACAGGGGCTAATGATAAAGTAGCTCTGGCTGAAACGTCATTCTTTACTGAAGACTTTAGGTTCAGTGCATTGTCTGACTTGAAACAACTGGACAGAGGTCAGTGGTGTCTTATCTAGTGACTCTCCTCAGTCTTAAGAGAGGTGACCGAATCAACCATAGGGCTTTCTCTCTGATGGTCAGAACATCAGGACAGATGTGTGATGTTTCAGTCCATCCTCCAGACCGATGCTCACTGCTGATAGAACTATCTCCGCTCATGAGGCTGGTTGCATGTTGTTACCCATCACAACAGACCTGAGGCATACTGTAACTGATGGAGCGATATGCTTTTGTTGGGTACCTCATTTATAATATTTAATCCACTCTATTTCCACTCCAATCTTTATTTATACTGAAGGTGAGAAAGTACTGGGCATGAACACATTGTACTAGACATTTGATATCTTCTTATCTGTAAAAAACAGACCAGTGATTGAATGCTGAAGCACTCTCACTCCCATCTGAAAGAGTCAGAGAGACGGCCTGCAGACGAGACAGGGACTTACACACACAGGAGATAGAACATGAGCCAGTTTGAACCACTTTCTTTTCTACATATGCCTCATTCCAGTGATAGAATCAGTGGCTACGTAACAATAATAATAATAATAATAATAATAATAATAATTATAATATGTAGTTTATGCTAATGTAGCACGCCTGCACACACACACACACACACACACACAGACACACAAACAGATTAAAAAAAAATAATTGTGTGTGTGGGGGTTCATTCCATACAGATTTTTCTACTGTACAAGCATTATTTCTATCCCTTTACCCCAACCCTACACATAAACCCACCCTCACACAAAACTACAGCTATTTTTAGATCTCAAAACTCCATTCTGTATGATTTATAAGCTTTTCCTCATGTGGACCTAAAATAAAATGTACTGGTATTAACATACTGGTGGGGACATTTGGTCCACATAAAACCATACATACCAGAACTCTCTCTCCCTCACACACACACACACATGAATTTTAGGAATTTTTATGTGTGCTTGTTTTAGGAATGATTCACCTAAATGTGTGCTCCACACACACAGATATGAATATTAATTTTTATTTTCAGGAAAAGTAAATAAATAAATCTGATAAATATATGTTTTAATGATTATTTTTGATTATTGTGTCAAAACTTTACACACAAGCACACAAGACACAACACTGGGAAATAAACCATTCACATCTATGTTGAATTTAAACTCTGCTATCAAAACCTTACAATCCTTTGTCAAAATGTCGCTCCGATTACAAAATGATATACACTTGCATCATATGAATACACTTTCAGATCAGCAGCAACACACTAGTCTACTTTATATAAAACACCGCAGTCTTTTGTTTTCAATGTTTTTATTCAGTTCCACAGAGGGCATGTTTTCACAACAGCCAAAAAATTAAATACTGATTTCAAAATCATTACATTAGTATATTTTACAGTACAGTAAATTCAGTTAAATCAAAAATAAAAACAATACACTTCTGTAAACACAGAAAAACACAGTTGTGCGTGGGTGGTATTACAGATCCTGCCGTCTGTTGGGGTCTGGCCACAGGATCTCATCAACATCACAAGCAATGTCTTCTCTCGCTAAGCATCGGGGAAAATATCCCCTTGTGTGTCGAATCCATCCCTGGATAGACCTCACCTCAGTGTCTCCGCAGGCCTGTTCCATTGCCTGCAGAAGAGGCGTACGGGCATGTGGTTGGTGGTCATATATGCGCCATCTCCAAGCGGAAAAAAAAATCCTCTGTAGGATTTAGAAATGGCGAGTAAGGGGGCAAGTACAGAACTTCAAAGTGATCATGGTTGGTGAACCAGTTCTGGACCAGGGCAACCCGATAGAAACCAACATCATCCCAGACAACAACAAACCTGGGCTTCTCTGGTCCATCCTGTCCAACTGCATCATGAAGTGCATCGAGAAATGTGATGTGTTGTGCATTATAGGGACCCAGTTTGGCATGATGGTGCAGTAGGCCTCGAAGACTTATGGCAGCACACAATGTGATATTTCCCCCACGCTGCCCCTAACATGCAAAATTGCCCTTTGGCCAATTATATTACGTCCCCGTAATCTGTTTTTGCTAAGGTTGAATCCAGCTTCGTCAATGTAAATACATTCATGCAGCTCCATCCATGTCCAAGATTCTCTGCAACAAAAAATACATATTGTGGATGGCTTTACTCAAAGCACACACTTACACTACTACACATACAGAACCGACCCGACCCACCACACAGGTACCCATGTAGCTTTCTGAATGTATCTATGTGGTACTAATCCAGTGGTACATATTCATCTGTTACTGGACCCATTCTTTATTGTAAATGTAAAGGACTGAAACACTTACCTGTACATATTCATGTTGAAGTTCTTTGACCCTGACACTGTTCCTCTTAAATGGGACCCTGTACAATTGCTTCATGGTCATGTTGTGCTTTACCAAGATGCATCTGATAGTTGTAATGCTTACTCGATTTATGTTGTTGAATACTTGCTTATCTGCAAGTTTTTGTTGCTGTAGCTGGTGGAGACGGATTGCATTGTTTGCTCTGACTAGGTTCACTATGGCAAGTTCCTGCCGTTGGGTGAACAGGCGTTGGCGTAGGTAGGTCTTCTAGCCATTCTGTAGAAAAATGCAACCACAAATTGTTCTCGTTTGCTTCTTTTTTACAGTACTGTGTATACTGAACTTCACTGTATTTACCATACACAGTTCTGAAGCATCTCAACATGTTATCTTTCACAAAACTACCACTTTTGTTGGAAAAGCAGCATTAGCCACCCTGGAATACAATACATGTGATACAGTAACGTGATATGGTACAGTACTGTAAATACTCTAGATACAGTCTGAGTAGAGTAGAGAGTTGAAGACATACAGTACCTGTTTTCCAGTCGGAATGTCCTTATTATGGATGAACTGTGTAACGGCTTAGATTAGGATGGACTCTCTGCCCAGCTTCCCTCATGGTTTATGACATGGTCCACCAAAGTTGCTCTTATGTCATCCAAAATAATGGTCCTTGCGTGGCCTCTTCGACCACGTCCTCCTCTCTCTCTCTCTCTGTCTCTGTCTCTGTCTCTAGCTCTCCCTGCCTCCATGCTTGGAAAGTTCTCAAAATGGCTTAACTGAGACCTTTTTGTAGCTGACTGATTGGTGTTCAGTTTTGTAAGGAAGTGTTTTCAGGTGTGTCAACGTCTTTTCAATTAACCAATGTGTGTTGTATTTTGAATAGATGTGTTTTCCCAATGGTACCCTGAGATTTGAAATTTTGACTAGTGTCTTATGTATGAAATAGTGTGTATTGTCTAGGAGCAAGTGTGTTGCAGAAAGGAGCAAGTGTGTTACAGAATTGCAACTAAAGTGCAAAGCAGCGCTTTTGTTTAAGGTAAGGTTACACTGTGTTTAAGGTATAGTAACAACAACTTCAAGTTATGTTACTTTGGTTTAAGCATGTGTCTATAGTGTTCAAGCAACAGGCAAAAACTGTATTTTACTATGTACCATTTTCAAAATCTTACTATTTTCATTTCAGTTGCTAAACACTGGCTTCATTATCATTAGTGGGCTGCTTGAGTGTCACTTTAGTGGATACATTTCTATGCAGTCGTTTTTGTTTCAGGTTTTAGTTTCAGTAATGCAGACTCATGTTACAGCGTGTGATCGATCTTGTCCGGTGAATACATGCCCTTACCAAAAAGTAGTATACTTCAAGTTGATTTTATTAAGTACACTTCAGTAAAGTTCAAGTATATTTTTAAGTAGGTGTAGCAAGTATACAAATATCAGTGTTCTAGTAGTTGTTACAGTACAGACAGGTCGGAGACGGGAGATCACAGGTAAGGTTGTTTATTGACACAAGCAGAGGGAATAGTGAACATAGATGAGTCAAACTGATGAGGCAATCGTGAATGATAATTGAAAGAATGATGATACTGTCCTTTGTCTTTTGGCAGAGTGAAGATCCAAGTGGCAGTGGAGAAGTTGAGATGTAGGAGGATGATGACACATACACACACACGAAGAACACAGGAGGTAACTTAGGATCGCTGGAGACAGGTAAGTATAACACTGGTAGTCCTTGAAGTCAGCATGTAGGTAAGTCCTAGTTGCAAACGAGACCGGACAGTGGCTGTGTGTGTGAGTGTCTTTTTTGTGCCAGTTAATTAAGGTGCTGATGAGGTGCAGGTGTGTGTGCTCAGTATTCTGGTGAGGGAGTGTGCTGTGATTGGATAGTGTTGGAGCCTGGCGTGTCTGTGGCAGTAGTATACTTGTAAGTGTACTGTTTCAATACTCCTTGGGACTAAATTGGCCCACTTTCTAGTATATAAATGTACTTTAAGTATAACAGTAGTAAACTTTGAGTATAAATTACCTCTTTGTTTGTAGTCTGTACTGCAATTATACTAAAAGTGAACTTATAGGTATGCTGACAGTTTACTAATTAAATACTTTGTACACTTTGAAGTATACTCTCAGTAAACTCTAGTAGTTTTATACTGCAAGTATACTCATACTTTTAATCATACTTTAAATACTACTATGTCCGTATTTAGGTTTTAATTTGTATATATTTTTGTTATATGAATATCTGAACATACAAAACATTCAAAGAAAGAACAGGGTATCTGTTTGTAAACAAAAACATTTTATTCTAGCTTTCTTTTTTAAACACTTTAATGTGGGTAAGTTTCATAAAAAAAAAAGAAAAAAATAAAGAAATAAAATTTTGAACAAAAAGCTGAAAAAAAGACTATGAATTGGATTCAGAATGACAATGAAAACGTAGATGGAGTCGATCAACACCCCAAAGCTTGACTGTAATTATTACCTCTTCATCAGTCGACATTTTATTCCATAAACGTTACAGTTTTGATGCTGTTTCATGTCAGATGATCTGTTAGATTACATGTGTTAGTATCTGTTGTTTCTTTTTCTTCTTCACTTGTGTTTTTTTTTTTTTTTTGTTTTTTTGGAAATTCGGTACAGAAGATGTGTACTAGCGCCCTCTACTGTATAACAATGAAAACAGATTCTAGGAGCACAAGTATAGCTCAAATATATTTAGACTTTTTGTAAGTATAAGTCAAGTATACTTAAATGTCATTTTAAGTATATTTCTGAGAGTACATAAAGCCCATTTCTGAGAAGTACATAAAAAGTAAACTAAAAGCATACTTTCCTATTTTTAGTTTAAAAGAAGTACACTTATAGCAGACTTAAATAAACTTTTTCATAAGGGATGGTGATGATCCACAGGGCTGGTGCAAGAAACTACAGTGGAGAAAAAGAAATATTAAAAACTGTGAATGAATTGGGACACTGACCTCTGTTTCTGTGATGTTCCAGCACCTCAGATGAGTGTCAGCATCCTCCTGAACTCCATATAAACGCAGCGGTCACTGTCTGAATCCTTCAGGAGGGAACTGGACTGTATAGTGCGGTGTCATTCCTGTTAATAAACAAACTGTTTGAACAGAAGCTGATGAAACACTCAGAAGAGGAGTGACACCGCATTCTGCAGTGTGAATGCTACCTGTGTGAAGCAGGATGAATAACACTGAGCCCAGAGCAATACTGTGATGTACATTGATTCTTTCAGATGTCTTTGATTGGATGAACTAGGCCAGTGGTTCTCAGTCTACAGCCCCCCATTGTCCAACACAATATTCAAAAGACTGTATGTTCTTTGATAAAAAATAATAGTTATTGAGGCAGAAAAGGCAAATACAGCTTTTTAAAAACATTTTAATTTAGATTGTTTGAATATATTAATATTTATTCATTTTAATATTTTTAAGTCACCCCACGGCCCCTGAAAGCCCCTGTATGAGAAGCACTGAACTAGCCTTTTGGTTTTTATTATTAAGTTACTTAAAATAACAAAATAGACATATTTCATGATATTTTCACACAGAGGTTTTTCATTACTATTGTCGCATGTCTTTCCATCACCTTTGTAAATACAGGAATATAGAAAAACATCATACGTAAACAGCCGTCTTCAAATATCTGAGGATTCATTGAAACTGTACACATGATTTCTCAATAATGAATGAACAAGTACTTGAAGAGAGTGAGATAAATGCCATGAAGCTTCAGAAATTCTCTTTCATCAAGAAAGAGGAGCATTTGACCAACAAGATAAAAATATATAAATTTTTATATTCATTACACATATAAACAGTGTTGCACATAAAGATATTCACAGAGTCTTTATGATTATGTGTTTCTTTTTGCATGATGTGTTTGAATTAACTTAAGAGCCTTGAAAAACTGCAGCAGCACAACAGTTTGTCCCACAGTTCCTGTACGTTTATTACAAAATTTAGGATTAAGGATCACACACACACACACACACACACACACACACACACACACAAAATAAAGATCACACACACACACACACACACACACACACACACAAACACATGTCTCACACCAATGAGTCAGCACAGCAGACTGGGGGATTCACTAAGAACGAGTCGTGACCACTGACGAGTCGCCTGCGCAGGTTTAGGAATTATGCAGATCATGTAAAGACCGTGATACACCAAACCGACATCAAAGCACTAGCGGTGACTAAAGACAGCTGTGTTGTTGCCTCATGTCATGCTTGTCTGGGCTTTAAAGTTGTGTTTGAACACACTACAGCCAACAGCCAACTAGCAGGTACAGTCTGTGATGAACTGTCTATACCAGCAGGTGTCTATAGTCAATAGCCCAGTGTTGGTAACTTAATGGCAACAATCTGCTTCCCATCTTGTGGGTCAATTTTAGGATGCATCAGACCAGCATGATCTGACAAACTTTCCCTTTGACTGCACAGCATCAGTCCACCACTGTGATCCAGACAACTGAATCAACTCTTTGAAATACAGAAGGCCCTCGAATGCACCGTGTGTCCGCATACAGCCAGTTATAATGCTCTTATTTAACTGATGAATAACTGCTTCAACAGAAATCCATCTCTTCTGAATAAATATCAGGATGCAGCGTAAAGCCCAAAGCATACTTCATTTTTTTTTACATGTATGCTAGCATATAGCTGTAGCCTTTGAAAGTATTTGACAGTGTGAATGAACACAGACGGTGGCCACATGCGCTCTACAAAGCTTCATCTTAGTCCTGTGTCTGCTCTATTTTTCTCCAGAAGTTATGACTGATAACAATTTCTTTTTACTCTTTTAAACTAAAGTTGCTGCTATCTCATAACCCCTTCACAGAAATGATTGTTAATGCTAATTGTTGACCACTATTTTGTTGTTGTTGTTTCATCTCTTTAGTTTTGTTTTCTACTGTGAAACAGGGCCAGCATTGCCACCTTGTGAAACAACTGATTGGTGCAAAACAAATTCAATGTGCATGTGCGACCTGATATATGTCCAAATATGCACAAAAATGTTACAAAAAATCGGATGGTGTGCATACAGTATGCAGATACTATTTCGGTAATGAAATTTGCATCACGCACTGTACCGGACCCTCGTGTATGTGATAAAACCAAAGTATACTTTGGGCTTAATTGCAGCAGGAAAATTGTGTGAATAAGGTGCAAGCTACAATGAGCCTACTGTTCATGCTGAAAACCAAGGGTCATCAGAAAGATTTGACAGGTTTTTGTGCTGAAAAACTGCATCTAGTGTGGTGAAACCATTTCGTGAATTCACCCCCTGAATGCTGCATCTGTTCTGGATATGGCAAGGTGAATAACAACAACAACAAAAAATTAATCAAAAACATATTCAGAGTCATGCAGGATGGAGTTTATATTGTCTCTCTTCCTGTCCGTTTCGGCCCCTATACAGTACTCTCCATAACCCACTCGGAGCTCTCAGTGGTGCCTTTGCTCCCGCAGCTGTCCCCTTCCTCATCGCACTGCAGCAGCATGCCGTTCACTGACAGGCTGCGTTTAGTCCAGATGCTGCTGATCCGGCGCGGGTACGAGCACAGCTGCTGCGCCGTGGACATCGTGAAGTCACCCATGTCAAACGAGTGGCTCCTCTTGGGTTTGGAGTCCAGAGGCAACATGAGCAGCTTGCTAAGCCGTGAGTCCAGCGTCCGACCCAACAGAGGCTCCTTGTCAGTAGGGCCCACTGGGGCCGAAGCAGCAGCTGTGCTCACCGGGCTTACGGACGCACACGGCTCCTTGGTCTGGTCCCGAAGCTCCAGCGACGTGAAGGCCCCTAGAAGCTGGTCCAAGTTGGTGCGGGGCTTAGGAGGCGCGGACCTCCAAATGTTGGCGAGGGCACTGTTGGGACTGTAGGAAGTGGGATCTGCTGAACCTGAGGAGGAAGAGGAGGAGGAAGAGGACAAGCTGCTCTGGAGCGAACCACACTTGAATTCGACCACTTCGTCCTGCATGGTGACTTTGGGCTTGAGCTTGGGTGCCAGCAGAGGCACTCCGTTCTGCCCCGGCCTCCCTCCATTGGTTTGAGAGTATGTTTCACTGACGTTGCTCAGCTTGCTGACAGGGGTTTCACCACCCCCTCCGCCATCCCCTGCCTTGTAGCGCACCATCAGAATGACAATAAACACCAGCAGCGTGGCCACGATCACGCCGCCCACCACCAGGATCATGGTGCCGCCCAACAGCTGCCCGTGCAGAGACCGGCACTGCGGGTACTCGTCCCGGGTGTAGAACTGCACACAGCCCACCACGTTAGTGGCAGTGAGCGTGGTGGCGGTGTCGTCCCAGACGGCCAGCACACACAGGTCATACAGAGTCCCAGATACCAGGTTGGTGATATGGAAGGCCTTACTGGAGGGAGGAATCATCCTACAAACACACAATGACAAACTCATCAGTTATATGATACTGAATCAATATCGATACTGTGAAAGTTCACTTATTAGCATTATTCACTGCAGACTTCTTTACATTTAGATTATATATTTTATAGACTAGTGTTTCCACCATATTTCAGATTGAAGTAGTTTTCAACCCTGTTCCTAGAGTCCCCAAGACTGCAGATTTTGCATGACTCCTTAATTAAACACACACCCGATTCAGCTCTTGGGGTCTCTACTGATAAACTGATGACCTGAATCATGTGTGTTTGATTAAGGAGACATGCAAAGTGTGCAGTGTTGGGCCTCCAGGAATAGGATTGGGATCATTCATTCATGTGCTCGGAACTTGTAATTACGATATTTCCAAATCATTATTCATTTAGCAGATGCTTTTTTATGCAGAGCAGGGAACGAGAGGATGAAAATTCAGACAGCAGCAGATGCTACAGTGCATTTTGCACTTACGTGTCTTATTAAATTACGAAAAACTACTTTAAATCAGAACTGATATCACAGATATGTAAAAAGAAAAAAAACCATGACAACATTTTTACAAATCAAAATGGCAAGAAATCCAATTTATATCAGATTTTAAAATGTGCCAGAAGTGTTAAGAGATTAGTTTTCAACCATTTGTTCATACTTGGGACGTGTACAGTGTGACGTCAAAAGTCCAAAATGCACTATTTTTGCTCTTTCCCCATAAACTGCTGCTGTCTGATGCTTACTGCAAACAGAGATGGTAATGTCTGAGTGAGATCCATTACAGTCTGTCTGATGGTAGCTGTGGTAGTGGCTTAATACAACAAACGTTTCTAGGAAAGAGCTAGTTACTGGATTTGCCAATATTAGAGGCATGAATTATATATTCAAAATCATTAAAAACAAACAAACAATCAAACATTTTGACATCCACAATCAGTGCTGTGTCTTCTGCTATAAGTTACTGCATTAATTACTTCTGAACACACAGACATTAAAAGTCTATGCATAAACTCTATACATGTTATTGCTAATTTCTTCAGAATTTTCTGATCTGATTCTGTTGAACAGTTTTTTTTTTTCAACTGTTTGACTGATTTTTGTCATTCTTATTATCCTGGTATCAACTATTCCAGAGAAAAAGCTACAGTACAAACTGGACAAGATTTTATGCTAGTAGTCAAATGTCCAAAAGTGTTGCTTACCTGTCCACTAACCATGACTGGATGGCTCTTATTTTTTATGTGAACTTCACTTAAGTTCTTCCCTGCTGAGCTGACAGCCAACAGTAATTGGCTTTATATTTCTACCCATCTGTGCTGCTGCCACGAGCAGATGGCCTACCCAGTATCACAGACATATATTAATAAAGAAATGATCTTAAACCATAGTACAGGAAAGTAAAAACACTGCAAGAACGTCAAGAGTGTGGTAAGTGTTTACTTCTGCACACGTTAGATCTGTGGGTCGCCGGCGAAAGGAACATGGTACAAGCTCTTCTGCTGCCATAAAGAGTTTATGGATGGAGCATCACTGCTGTGACACACACACACACACACACACACACACACACACACACACACACACACACACACACACACACACACACACTTCAACAGGAGCTACAGTCCATAACTGAGTCATATCTCTCCTAAAGAATATACTGTATCTACTGTCACTTCAATAAACTAAACCTCCACATGCGTGTGACAGACAGGCAGCTATGAGAGTCAGTTCAGTGTGTGTCTGAGAGCTGCAGTAGTCAGTATGTACTGTACTAGAGGCGTGTGCACAGGGTGAGGTCCTTTAATACACCCATATATCTCAGATTTCCTGTAAGCAGTCAGCATTAGCTCATTAAATGAAGCCCCTGATCCGGGCTCTCCTCCTTTCAGCTCATCTTCTTCTCCTCACTTCTTCTTCTTTTTCTTTTTACAGTTTGAGGTTGGATAAGGTTTAGGTGACGTACCTACCTCTCCTTGATTTCTTAATTAAAACTAACAGATTACAACTTTTTCTTTTTGTTTTTTTTTGAAGGCCACATTAAAACTGTTATGAAAACTTAATTTTTTCATCATGCTTTCAACATTTATTTTTGCTGTGTTTTATATTTAGATTTTACAGTTTTGGTCTTGTTCCAGACCCAGACGTCTAACCTGATGCAAAGAAAATATATTTCCTTATATATGAGTGATCAACATATTAACTTCTTGAAAATATACAGAATGATATATTGATAATATATTACAATATACCGAATAACACAAAAGCAATGGCTGCTTTTCATATATTAAATAGTTCTTCATATTTAGCTATTACATGAAACATTGTTTTCATTGCTATATAGCTTGTACATGTATTGATTTATAGCCATACATGGTCCATGCAAATTATGCAGTATATTGAAAACTATAAACACTAGTTTGCCATATATGGAAATATTTTTCAGTATATTTAGGGGCCAAGCCCTGAAGGGTCCCAAAATGTAATTACCTTTTTTTTTCTTTTAAAAAAAGATGTATAAAAACATTTTAACAGCTGCTACATGCTCATTCAGTTGATCAGCCGTTTCTAGCCACGCAGCCTTTCTCACGGATTTTATGACAGCTGTACCTTTTATGGTTATTAGTAGAACATTAAAACTTTACCATCTAAAATTGCTCTTTAAAGCATTAAAGCATTTAAAACACAATTAAAAGTTAAAACAGCTTACATTACAAATACACTTATATGTAGGATTAAAATTCTACATGTGTCACATTTAATGTCCAACAACAAATATTTTAACAGAATGCATATTTTATTTAGAATTACTGCACCATTATTCTGTTGAGTTCCATCTTTTTAGCACTCATTCACTCGCGCAAGCCTGTCAGCAAAATGGATATATCTGCATGACTTTCTAACATTTACAGTTGAAAAATATAAAAAATACGTGTCAGTTATGCACTGAGGAAAACACAACATCTAATGTTTTGCTTTTTTTGTCATGGTTGTTCTATGTTTTTGTTGTTGTGGGTTTATGTGATCCATGATCGACGTTAAGGACTGCTTCCTAGGTGGAGTCGTAATGTAGGCTATAGAATGTGATCAGCATGAAGAGAGTAATCAGGTGTACTAAGCTTAATTTTTCTAGAACAAAGGGTTCAAAAGTTATAACTATTTGAAAAGTCCACTTTTGAGCTGGTGGTGGTGCTATAGAGTTGGTCCTTCGGGACCCCAAAGTTAATTTCACTATTACTGGCCTTCATGTCACAAGTATGCCACATTTCATAATTTTCCTACTAACGTTTCATTGGGCTGCCATAGACTCCCATTGCTATTCTTCAGAGCTTGGCCCTATATCTCTGCTTGCAGCTATATTACCATATATATTTTTGTTTTATAATAGTACTCTTATAGGGCAATCTGTCACACAACATATGATTTATTACATTTTATGTATGTACTTTTTTTACACAAATTAGGACAAAAATTTGGTGTGTCATCATTTTCGCTAAGCCCAACAAACATACCCCTCATGAAGTTTTTCCAATGTTAGTGTACTTGTTTATCAATAACTCAAATAATTATCTCTAAACTCAATAGTTATCTCAATAGTTGATACAACCAACCAATACTTTAAATTGTCTGAAAAAAGCAATTGTAGCTCCTTTAAATGGTTATACACAAATCACAGACATTGATGTACCATTCGTCCAAAAAACAACAAGCAAAAGTCTGTAATTTGTCATATCATCAAATGCACATGGTATATTTTCAGTTGGCCCCAAACTAATAACACACACTACAGTACAAAGTGTTTCTAATTGTTTACACGTTTATCACAATTTCTTTGACTATAAAGGGGAAAAGAATATATATATATATACTGTATATAAGTGTAAAAGTCTTTGGAGTGGGTAGAGAAAGGAGTGTAATGAGAGAGAGCGAGAGAGAGAAGAGTGGAACAGGTAGAAAGAGATGAGCAGAGAGGAGGATGTTAGAAAAAGAAGAGAGGAGAGGGAGAAGTGATAAGTAGAGTGGAGTACAGGGCATTGGTATAGAAACTAAGAAGACATGGACAGAGAGGAAGTGGACAGCAGGGTGGAAGGTAGACAAAAACAGACAAATTTTAAATGTTATCCAAGTTACCCAAATTGACCATGTAAGAAATCATGGCCTCTTCTTTACAACAGATGTTGAGACATGTTGAGACAGGAGCTTTTTTAGGATGGATTCACAGATGTTGAGACATGTTGAGACAGGAGCTTGTCAAGCATGGATTCAACCTTCTCGCATTTTTTTTCCCTATGATGCAAGCACAAAACTATGTTGTATAGTTGCAATGGGTAGCGTTTTCAGGTTTATTTTTATTTTGACGGGTTACTTTTCTTCACTCCTTAAATTCCTGGGGAAGTTTATGTAAGACGAATCTGTGGGGAACGTTGTCAAATCACTAGCCAATTTGCCGGGTGGCGGGGAATGCACAATGCGCTTGTAAAAATCAAGCTGAGCCTACTCTGTGTGCATGTCTTTTATGTTAACGTGGATTACTTTGCTCTGTCAACTTTCCTGTTCATAAGTTCAGTAATTTACAAATGTGTGGATATATGTGTGTTATTTTAGATTCAGTTATGTGTGTCAGCTGAAGATTTTAGATTCAGTTACTGCATTCCAACAGGAATTGTATTGCTTAAATGTGACCATTATACTTTAAGTGGCTATGATTTAATTAATCAAAAGCGAGCATGGCATGTTTCAAAATAAAAACGCAGTTAGCAATCACCAAATAGCTCACATTTATGCCAACATGCCAAGTGTTATTTCTATCTACTGATGATGAATAATGAATATAAAGTGCAATTTATGGTGTTCAAATCATACCTGTAAACTCACATTTCGGCCAAGAAAGTTTTGATGGCATGCTATTTTCGTATTGTTTACTTTATGTAAAGGTTATATTTCTGCTCTTCCACAAGCGCCACCTTCTGGCAAAGAGTGAATTTGCATATTTACTTATATTCACATTTTACGCAGAACAGTGTTTTAATTGTTAACTAGCATATCAATAAGAAAAAAAAAATACATATAATTTTCCGGAAGCATGCATAAATAAATAAATAAATAAATAAATAAATAAATAAAATTTCCGGAAGCATGCATAAATAAATATATAAATAAATGGGTATATGGATATATTGATAAATATCTGCTCAGTAATTATAATTTATTGTATTTTTTATGATTTTTTGGATTGCTTATGCATGTCTAGCTTACTTAAACAATACCCACTGAAGCAATAGCAACTAAAAAAAAAAATATTGAGAGTCAAGGCTGTGATTTTTTTTTTCTAAACTTCCTGCACTGACTGTGATCCCACCAATAAATTTAGTGGAGCCACAAAAAAAAAAAAAAAATTTGACTGACAGGAATTGCATTATAGCTTTATGTGACGACTAAACTTCAAAAAGCTGTGATTTCACTGACTAAATATGAGTGCTGCACATTTCAGAGTCAACTATATAACTGCTATATTCTGCCACTCCCAAAGTGCCACCTGCTGGCAGAGGATGAATTTGCATGTTCAATAAGCCCTTTTGCTGCTTTTGTGCAGACCATTGAGAAAATGGACCCATATTTTTACTCCGCAAACACTCAGTTGTAAATATGAACCGGTGGATCGACAAGAAACTAATGCATTTAAAAAATCTTAACAATTAAGACATTAAGAAATATTTATATGTTATTAAATTAATAATTGAGTAACAATTGTTTAAATTAATGTAATAATTGATACTTTTGACTCATCCCATTCCTTAAAAATGGTTTAAAGGCTGAAATGTGTGCCGAACACTTTTTGCTTGTGTGAAAACCTGTAACTGAACTGTATATATATGGTATTAATTTTATTTGTGCAGGTCTTAAAAATGTCTTTTAAAATTTTTAAATTTGATTTTAAAAATCGTGCAGATTATCAGATTTTATAATAAATATGTTTACATATGCAGATATGACATGTTTTTTTTTCTGTGGTCTTGTTTTATCGGCTAGTATATGTTATGAATGGACAGTAACTTAAAAATGTAGTAGCCAAATTGGCTGGTGAGTGAAAAAGTTAATTTCAAACCATATATATATATATATATATACACATATACACACACACACACATATTTATATACGCTCACTGGCCACTTTATTAGGTACACCTTGCTAGTGTAACCCCTCTCTCCCGGGTCCTCGCCGCACCTCGTACTTGCTCCGAGTGGGTCTCGAACCCGGGTCTCTGGCATGGGAGGTGGACGCACTAACAAGGAGGCTAAATGACTGCAGCCATTAGCGTCTGTCGCTAGTGCGTCTCTTGAGATCAGGTGAGTGAGGTTTACCTGCACAGCACCTACTCGCCGGCCTCTGTTGCACTCAACCCCTAAACCTCACTCCCAACTGGGTCACGGCACCAATGTAACCCCTCTCTCCCGGGTCCTCACCGTCACACCTCGTACTTGCTCTGAGTGGGCCTCGAACCCGGGTCTCCGGCATGGGAGGCGGACGCACTAACAAGGAGGCTAAATGACTGTAGCCACTCGCTGGCCTCCATTACACTATAGTACCAGGTTGGACCCCCTTTTGCCTTCAGAACTGCCTTAATTTTTCTTGGCATAGATTCAACAAGGTGTTGGAAACATTACGCATTAGCAGATTTTGGTCCATATTGACATGATAGCATCACGCATTTGGTTGGCTGCACATCCATGATGCGAATTTCCCGTTCCACCACATCCCAAAGCTGCCTATTGGATTGAGATCTGGTGACTGCGGAGGACTTTTGAGTAAATTGAACTCATTGTCATGTTCAGGAAACCAGTCTGAGATGATTTGAACTTTGTGACATGGTGCATTATCCTGCTGGAAGTAGCCATCAGAAGATGGGGACACTGTAGTCATAAAGAGATGGACATGGTCAGCAACAATACTCAGGTAGGCTGTGGTGTTTAAATGATGCTCAATTGGTAGTAAGGGGCCCAAAGTGCGGCAAGAAAATATCCCCCACACCATTACACCATCACCAGCAGCCTGAACCGTTGAGACAAGGCAGGATGGATCCATGGTTTCATGTTCTTTCCCAACTAAGCAAGTAAGTAAGGTTTTTTACACCAAATTCTGACCATACCATCTGAATGTCACAACAGAAATCGAGTACCCAACTAAGAATTTTGGTGAGCCAGTGCGAATTGTAGCCTCTGTTTCCTGTTCTTAGCTGACAGGAGCAGCACCTGGTGTGGTCTTCTGCTGCTGTAGTCCATCTGCTTCAGGGTTCGACGTGTTGTATGTTCAGAGATGGTATTCTGCATACTTTGGTTGTAACGAGTGGTTATTTGAGTTACTGTTGCATTTCTATCCTTTCTAACCAGTCTGCCCATTCTCCTCTGACCTCTGACATTAGCAAGGCATTTTCATCCACACAACTGCCGCTCACTGGATATTTTCTCTTTATCCGACCATTCTCTGTAAACTCTAGAGATGGTTGTGTGTGGAAATCCCAGTAGATCAGCAGTTTTTGAAATACTCAGACCAGCCCGTCTGGCACCAACAACCACTCCATGTTCAAAGTCATTTAATTCCCTTTCTTCCCCATTCTGATGCTCGGCTTGAACCTCAGCAAGTCATCTTCACCACGTCTAGATGCCTAAACGCATTGAGTTGCTGCCATGTGATTGGCTGATTAGCAATTTGTGTTACCAAGCAATTGAATAGGTGTACCTTATAAAGTGGCCAATAAGTGTACCAGTGAGGATATATATATATATACATATATACAGTATATATCCACTACAGTGCTGTAAAAGACTGATCTGTAGTTATCAGAAGAGTTTGTTTGCAGTTGCTGCTAAAGGTGGCACAAACAGATTTTAAGTTAAAAGCGGCAGTTACTTTTTCACATGGATGATAGGTGTTGGATAACTATTTTTATTTCATTTAGATATACACAATATATATAAAACAAAACTCCCTGTTGAAGAATTGCAAGAAACATGTATTTTAATTAGTGTATTTGTGCATTTACAGTTGAATATGTTTTGTAAATTAGTATATAATATTATAATATTTAAATTATATTAACATAAAATCTTTAGGTTTGTTCTCTATTGATTAATAATTAGAATCAATAGACAACACACCTACTGTATAGATCTTATGTTAATATTTACTTTTAATAAACACATTACTAGAAAAAATGGCAGTGCTTCATTTTGGAGTAAAGTTGAACTGTTAGATTTGTTGACAGTTGACAGTTTGTGTTTAGATGGCTGTGTTAATTGTTTTGAGAACAATTACATTACATTTGAAGAAAAAGTAAAATCGATAGAGGAAAATCTGTACTTGAACAGTTTAAAAAAACATTTTAAAGGAATATAATTTTCAGTTAAGCTGTAATTGTGTCAAATTTTGCAAAGGTGAGTGAATTAATAGAAAAATGCTAGCAATAAAATCAGTTAGGAAATATTGAGTTTTAAATGTATTTTAAGGAAGTTTCTTAATGTCCAAAGAGTCAAAACACCCAGTTATGCTAAACACTCTGGGCTGGGACAACAGGACCTTGATGCTTCGAATCACCAGGTGCCAAATGTAAGCAAACACTATGTTTATTAGGGCTAGTTTAAACATACAGTAATTGACTTATAATACTATGTATGCACACAGCCTGCACTCAGATTCAAGATTCAAGATTTTTATTCGTCACATACACAATTATATAGAGCATATATAACCAGCAGTGGATTGTGAGTAACTCAGACACAGGAACCAAATATGGAACTATCCATTTGACTGAATAATTGTTATTTATGCAGTTGTATGTAATGACGCCAGTGCTGTAATGACACAGCTAGATGTGATGAAACAGACGTTCCTCTGTCCCATATTTACATGCAAGGAATTAGCAAATGTGATTATAGGTAAGAAATTCTCATGCAGAGGCTTGAGCTTTGAATATGAGATTGGTGAGCAGATGTTTGTTGAAGAGAGGTCACTGAAAAGCAGTCTGAAGCAGGAACAACAAGTCATACAAGCTATCTCTTTTCTATTTAAGCAGTGTCACTCCAGTAGCCTGGCCCACAGCAAAAACTAACTGGACCAAAATCCCATGCTTCATGTATTCTAACGTGCAATGCTGACAAATCCTTCCACAAAGAAAACCATCTAGAGAAGCATCACGGAAATCATCAAAACACAAGGTGTGTGCTCTTAGTTTCACACACTCTTAAGAGGGTGAGAGAGCATGCAGACAGAGAGATCTCAGCCTCACCGTTCTGCCAGGCTGTGATTTTGTTGTGTCATACAGCATTTTTACTTGGAACGATGATAGAAATATTGCTTGTCCTAGAAATCTTGTCGCATTTCAGCTGGTTATGACAGTGTATTCTCTGCCACGGTGAGAGTTTATTTACTCATTATGCTGTTCGAAACATTTCCCAGAGCAGCTCATTGAACCATTATGAAGAAAGAAGTCAATAATTTATATCTTACACCGGCACAACTCTGATAAAGATGCCACACCAAATTACTGCCAAAGAGCAGTTTCTTCAAATATTAATGGGTGAATGGCTTAACTGACATTTTTCTTCTGTCTGTTTTCCCTTTCTAATACTGCACTGTAGCAGCTACTATAATATACTATTACCTCATCAAAGAGCAGAGGATTGACATACTATCTATCCATGGAGTCTCCATATCCCCTTAGTTTGTGAAGACAGAGAACAGTCTCCATATCCCCTTAGTTTGTGAAGACAGAGAACAATAGAGAGGAGAGGAGAGGGAAGAGAAGAGAAGAGAAGAGAAGAGAAGAGAAGAGAAGAGAAGAGAAGAGAAGAGAAGCTGGACCTTCTCAAAGGACAGCATGTTGTTTGTCTACATACTGTACTAGTCAAGTGGACATAGTGAAGGATGAAGGACGAATCCCTGCAGACAGCTACAATTTACAAATGTATGATAATAAAACTGCCAGGGATACTGCTTGCTGTTTAAATAACAAAACACATGATACAACTGACAGTCTGAAAGATCCAACCCCCTCCCCACCAAAAAACCCACCCAGAATACTACCTACATTGATCAAACCGAAAAACGCTTGGATTCCCACAGTTTGCTAAATTGTGAAATATCTTTCTCTGGAATCAGTAATTCTGTCATAGCCTTGAAAATGTGAAAGAAGCCACTCTGCTTCGTACCTGTAGATGAGGACTTCATCATCTGAACAGTTGTATTGTAGTTGGTACATTTTCACTTTGGGAGCGGTCTTGCTGACGGACCAACTGACCAAGGCAGACAGGGCAGTCACCTCAGACACAGACACTGCTTTCTCTGGCTGGCTGTTGGGAGCACCTTTACTCGTCCTGGAGCTGCCGGTAATGTCTGACAGGCGGGACTTGGGTTGCGATGCCTGGCCTGTGCCATTGCTTATGTGGGGTAGCTGAATAATTGACAGCTCCACTGAAGCAGTTGATTCACCAGCCAGGTTGGCTGCAATGCAAGTGAAGGTCCCGTAATCTTTTGAAGTGGTGATCAGGATCTCCAGGGTTCCATTGCGGTGCACCACAGTGCGAGAGGAGTTGCCAAGCAATCGATCATCAGGGGTGACCCAATGTATGGTTGGGGTGGGATCTCCGATGGCTTCACACCGTAGACTGGCAGTCTGCCCCTCCAGAACCAGCATTCTGTGGGTGTGCTGAGTAATCAGCGGCTGCTCACACAGAAAATCGTCCTCCCGAACGTTCCAGAAGTAGCGGCCCTTCAGGCCTGGAGGTGAGGCACAAGTCTCCAGATCATCATCTCGCTCCAGACGCCGGAACCAAAGCAACTCGCAGTTGCAGTGAAGCGGGTTTCCACCTATGCTGAGTGAGAGTTGAGGGGCAAACGGCGTGGTCATCACCTCAGAATCCTGCGCCCTGGCAAAGATAGGATCTGGCGGAAGCTTCTGTAGCCGATTAGACGTCAGGTCCAAGCGGGCCAGTCTCTCCAGATCCACAAAGGTCCCCTCGGGAATGTAATCCAACAAATTGTGGTCCAGACTCAGCTGGTGCAGGTTGATCATCTGCCGGACTGAATGCCAGGGCAGAGCCTGAAGGTTGTTGTAGGACAAGTCCAAATCCTCAAGCGATGCCGCAAGGTCTTCAAATGCCTTCTCGGAGATACGACCCAGTTGGTTGTTATTGAGGATGAGATGCTGCAGGTTGACCAGCCCTCGCAGGTCATCAGGGCCCAACTCCACTAAACGGTTGTTATCCATATGGAGAGAACGGAGGGTCTCCAGGTCCCCAAAGGAAAAGGGCTGTATGTAGCTTATCGTGTTGCGGGAGAGTGTAAGGTCCACCAAGTCTGTCATGTTGGCAAAGTCATGTTGTGTGATTCGAAGGATGTAGTTTCCCCCCAAACGGAGCTCAACAGTGCTGCGATCTATATCAGGTGGCACGGAGAGCAGGCCTTTGGCCGGGCACAGGGTCCCCAGTGACTCAGAGAGGTTCTGGCACACGCAGTACTTGGGGCACGCATGGGCCATCATTACAGCCATACCCAGGACCAGGATCAGACAGAGCACAGGGTCCATGGTAGATTCACACAAAGGGACCTGAAGGACAAGAATATATAAAGAATAATCAGTACTGAAATTCTTTAAGTGGAGGATCATTTATAATTTCAATCAGTGTTTTTAGGAAGCAACAGACAACATGTGTATGTGCCATATCTTTCTAGTGTCACTCAATTAATACAGCTGTACAGTTTGTAACTACTCTCTTGTAGATTAAGTACGTATTCATAATGTGTGTTACAAGTGTGCAGGATGCTTGCACTGCCATGAAACAGATAAGCTCAGAGCTGTGAAAGTGACGGTAAGGCCTGATTCACACATCTTGTGTTGAGGGCATGTAGAGAGTGCAGCTCTGTGGTTTCAACAGCAGGTTAATGTTGCACTTTATAACTGATAACTTTATAAATATAACTGATAGCACTTCTGAATAACCTGATATTTATGAATATTTCCATGGCCATAAATGATAAAATGGTTATAAGGAGTTAGCTACTGAAAACCATTACAAACATGATTATCATGAAATCTAATTTATATGAGGAGTGTAACATTAACATCCAAATGATTATTAATCTACACAGATCCCCAAAGGCAAAGTGCAGCTATAAAGCATCTTGATTAACTGAAATGCTTGTGTTTGTGTCACAGGGTGTGGAACATGCAGATGTCTTTCTTCAAACAATGTGTGGGTACTTCACTTCAGTATTGTATGCTGCTTCATAAAACCTACATAGTGCACAGTCACAGCAGAGTGCTTTCTGTTGAGTTGCATGTGATGTTCTTAAAAATAGGCGCCAGAGCTCTACTTCTGGTGCTGCAGTATGAGGCTGCTCATGGAAGACATGACAGACGCAGGATGTGTGAAGAAACTGATTTCACTCTCAAGGCAATGTCAACTACAAGGTATGTTTGTTGTTAAAACTAAAAAAAGAAAGTTATTTCCTCCACAGTCTTCAAGGAAGCAAAGACACCATGATTCCATCACAGAGCTGTGACCCAACACACCCACAGAGCAGAATAAATTATGGTGAAGTCAAAGCCAAGGCCTCAGAAGGTGCTCTCAACAGGTTAGACAGTCGTACTGTCGGTAAGTGTGGAATGAGAAAGTCATCTTAACTCTTTAATTTCAGAATATGTGTTCAGAATGTATCACATTTCGTAACATAACTTAAATGAGCTTCCACTTGCAGAACAGGTTAACGTTACAAACAGTCAGACTTTCTGACTTTTGATTTAATTTGTGTGGCAATTTGTGGCATGGAATTGAAATGTTGTGTGAAAATGTTGTGAAGTAAAAACTGAGGCTTTACTAAAAACATTAGGGGCTTAAGTCCTGGCCTGCAAACAAAGTCAATTAATGAACAATTTTCATGCAGTTCATGACGTGCTGAGCATGCATTGTGTTTCCCTGTAAGGTTGGGAGGACTTGAGTATCTCTTGTAAGACCAAGACATTAATAGGGGGTCTATGGGCAATGGCTTCAGAGGACCAGTGTAAAGCTAACTGACATTACTGGTTTTTCCTGCACTCAAGGCATATTACACATTTATTTCCCTCCAAGCTCATTAACATGCCCAGCTAGGTGAGACACTTGTCTGTGCACAAGCACCTCATCACCTTCAGACCATGAAAGAGAGAGACAGAGACACTTTCCCTAATTAAGAGTCTAAAAACCTTGAACCTTGATACTTCAGTAAATAGGCTGGTCCTAATTACGGTCAATAGTGCAAACTGCACAACAAATTGCATACTTAGCAAGAAAAAGCTAAGTAAAGACACAATCACGTTTGACAATTAATTGCTACAGAAATATTTGTGAATAATGGTTGAAATGTCTGTTTTGGTCATGTCACATTGCAGGGTAAATTTATTGTACAAACACCACAATGGTGTTGTGTAGGATATAGCGCACAACACAGGAGAATCCAGCAGTCTTTAATAAGAAATCCAATACACAGGAGATTACTAGAATGCAATAAACGAAGAGTAGAACAGGTGTGGGTGACTAATTGTGTGGGTGACTAATTAAAAATAGAAAGCTCGGAAGCTGGGGAACAGGCAAACAGGAAAAGGAGTAGTTTTTATTTGTATGTTATAGTTCTCTAGGGGTTGCTATCCATGCTTTTATTACGTCTTGGCTGGATTATTGCAACTCCCTTTATTTTGGTATATCAAAGGCCAGAATCTCTCGGTTACAAGTCATCCAAAATGCAGCAGCTAGACACCTGAAAGAATGTAAAAAATTTGACCATGTTACTCCCCGCCTGAAAACATTGCATTGGCTGCCATTTCATTATCAAATTGAGTTTAAAATCTTGCTACTTGTCTACAAATCACTAAACAATCTAGCTCCTCCTTATCTGTCTGGTTAACTCCACTCCTACACTTCGGTGAGGGGATTAAGATCAGAGGGCAAATTTCTTCTCCGGATCCCAAGAACCCACTTAAAGACCAGGCTATCTAGAGCTTTTGAAGTGGCTGGTCCCACCCTTTGCTACAACTTACCAGTTTACATTAGAATAGCTTCCATTTTATCTGAGTTCAACTCATCTCTTCTATTTAGCTTTTACGGTGACCTGTGATATTCATTTTATACAGCTGTTTAATGAACAAAAAGCTAATTATATTAACCATTTTTATATGTTTATATTAACTGTTTTTACTCTATTTTGCAAACAAAAAACGTTCAAAACAAAGCAGATAATTGCAATACAGAGCGCTGTTTTGTTCTTGGGTGTTACAGTGTTTTAGAACAATTCAATAACCCATTCATTAAGTTAGTGGTCACTTGTTTCTCTCATGAATGAATCAGCAAGTTTCACAAAACAGTTGAATGAGCGAATATTTATATGTCATTTCATATAAATAATAAAATGTAATTTTTCACAACATTTCATATTTCAAAAAAAAAAAATGACATGGGAACATGATCACTAGAAAACTATAAAAAGCATTAGCAGCATGGTATAGCACTAGCAATGCTAAAGTCTTGCGTTCGATTCCTTGGCAATGCTAGCATAATTTATTTCTTGAGTATTGTAAGTTGCTTCAGATGAAAGTGTCTGCCAAATTAATAAATGTAAAATCAATAGTCTCTCAATTAAAACTGCAGACAACCATCCAGCTGCATGTATACTTCAGGTTTTCAGGATCTGCTCTCAGTGTTGGTCACATAAAGTCTGTATTGCGGGTGGTTGAGATGCTCTGATTCATTTGGAGCTCACGTAACACTACAGCACTGAACAGAGCATTTCTACATTTGCCTTAAATCCAGCCTATTGGAGACTGAAATCTAAAGTGCATATTCTGCACAATGATCCTGGTTCTCTCACAAATACATGACGAGCACAGGATGGATAATAGATCAGAAGTTAGTCTGCTTTACAGTACACCTGCCATTAACAAATTTTGTATCCAATTTATTATTTTTATTTTGGCCAGACTGAGTTTAGACTTTCATTCCAATGTGTGCCTAGTGCGGGTGAAGGAGATCCAAAAGGCACTTGCATGTACAGAAGGCAAATAATCACTTCTGTATTATAAAAACATTGATGGATCATTCAAAAGCCTATTGCATTCAAAAGTGGCTGCAGTCTGTCACAGACAACCTTGTGGATTAAGTGATCTGTTCAAAAGGCATTTTCGGTGCATTTTCACCTGGCATTTAATGTGAGATCCTCCTTGATCCATCACCACATCACATCTCAGTCCCATCCTGTCAAAGCAGCCGAGAGCATCAGTGCATGTGTAACGGGGCTGACGAGACGTGAGACGTGCGGATCCATGTGCAAGGCTTTATTTACAAAGGCGTGGTCAATAAACAGGCAAGGGTCAGATAACACAGGTATATCACACGCAGGACAAAGAATATTCCTAGGGCTAGCATGGGTCTTCGATCGGCGAACAGTATCCAGAGGGCTTGACAAGAGGGGTAATCCAACAACATGAGCAATAGTCCAGGCAAGGTGCAAACACAGTCCGAAACAGCAAGACAAAAGGTTATTCCAAGAAACACAGGCAGAAGGTCAGGAAGCAGACTAAGACTAGAGCTAGAACTGGGAACTAAGAAAGACTCCGTAATGTAGCTAATCACTAGAAGAGTGATATGTGCTAAACAATACTCTGCAACTTTAGGAGTGATGTTTGAGATTGGTGACAACTGTGTGCAATCAGTGCAATGGATAATGGGAAATGTAGTCCAGGGTATAGTGTAACATTCTGTGTTTTGTAGATTGGTGACAACTGTGTGCAATCAGTGCAATGGATAATGGGAAATGTAGTCCAGGGTATAGTTATTCAAAATATACTGAACCCTAGATATTACAAATAATTCATCTTTCAAACATTAGGATGAAATAAAACTGAAATTGGACAAAACGTCTTGAATTATTTGTATGACCTCTTCATTATAAGAATTTAAATTTCCTCTCATGCATTTGGCACACTTTGAGTCAGTGCTGTGCAATCGAATCTGAAGCAGTGGCATCAAGAGCATGGATGAGTTTTCAAACAAGACAGGACACTCCAAAGAGGGCTGCTGAGATGTTGGTGTGCATAATTTTAGGATGAAAATTTCTAATTATTTAAACGATTATCCCTCAGGGTCCCGCTGGAAACACAGGGCCCCAGGCTATCCCCTGCCCCATCTCTGCGTCCGCATCTGCAGATGGGAATCTGGACGAATGATCCCTGACATCAGCAGGGAATCAGGCCTTAGACAATAAAAGCCTCATTTGACACATTAGCCTTTGGAGTGCTTTCAGGTCGGCCTGAATTTAAGACGACGACGCCTCAGGGACATGAGGGGAACGAGGGGACGTTTATAAATGGACCCCGGCAGTCGGGAGCGTGACACTGTGAAATCTTCTGGTGTCCTCGGAGGGTCGAATCATAAAACCTCTTTTCCATCTAACAACTGCAGCATCACACTTTAATTTCTCCATAATAGGCACTGATCTCTCTCAGTCTCTCCAGAATTTATGCAAATTCATCCAAACGGCACTTTATTTGCAGCAGCTTGTGCTTTTGTTTCATTTCCACAATTTTTGCTCACAAAAAACATTAACAAATCAAAATCCATAATTCTGAACCCAAATAAATTGATCAATAGATGTTCAACTGCCATGCTGCTGTACTACAGTGAACTGCATAGAATAAAATTTATTTTTGAGAATATTTTAGAGATATTTAGAGTATCAGAAGATTTCAGCAATGGACAGGGTAGTATTTAATATATTTACTACTGTATTGACTGCAAAACAGCACAAAAAGTAAATTCAGTCATAATGGGCAACAAAAATCATGATAATGTTAATTGACTTTCATCTGTTAGCAGTAAATGGCCTATTGTTTGCCAGGTGACAATCAGGTGTGTAAAGAGAAAATATTTAACACTTCTCTCTCTTTTTTGCTATCTGTCTTTCACACACACATTCTTCACTTTCATTGATATCAGCCGTACACAGAAACCTTGACTAACATGATAAGTGAGTTTATAAGCTCATCTTAACGCAGTCTCTTCAGAAGCATGTTACCACCAGCAGGATGTCTGAAATCACATAGAGCACCTTTAATGTCTGGCTAACAGAAAGTCTGAATGCTTTAGGACTCGTCCCACTTCAGTGAGCAGCTTTATAAAACACACCAGGATCTCACAGAGCTGGTGTAAAACTGCCAGTCATCATGTCATGTGATCAGTGTCAGTGACTGCAGGAGCACAATTACTTACTGCATAATAACTGAATTTGCAGAAAAAAGTCAAAAGTAAACAGCTGAAAGCTTCACTGACTGGTCATGATACCAATAATAATTCATAGACTGCATGTCACACTCGACACAATAACAATACTTGCAGATCTCTCTCACACACAGACATATGGTATGTCAGTAATGTCATAACATTAGAAATCAAAAATTAAGTAAGAGACAAAAAAATATTGATTTGAGTTGATATATTTAAACGCAAAGCTTCTGTTTTTGCAGCAGTTACAGCAGTTGCAGCACTATTTTATTAGCTAACCAAACGCAAAGCTTCCACAAAGAAAAACAGTTCCGAGCAAGCGTACAGTGCTGACTTCAGTTACCCGGATGAGCCTGTGTTATCAGCTTTTACTGGTTGTTATTGAGGGATGACAGACCTCAGAATGCCTCGACTGACCAATCAGAATCAAAATATGAGTAACTGTATTTAGTTATAATTATATTTTAAATAAGGGGTAATCAGATTACAGTTGTATCCAAAAAGTATTTTAGATTACCAAAGTGATTACTTTTAATTTTAATGTCATTTCTTAATTTAACACTTAAGTAAACAGTCTGGGGATTTTAACCAATACGGCGACTGATTCTCCACTGAAACAAAAAAATTTGCGTGCAGCTGCTGTTCATTTAGCAACTCCTAGTGAGCGTGCACACATGCTCATCATCACGACACTTTGCATTCAGTTAACAGATCCATACGAATCATGCATGAAATAAAAGTTTATAAAGTCAAAAGATATGTGCTTTACAGATGAACTTGAAGTCTTTATTCATTCGAAATGTTCAAGAATAGATAATCTTTGGCGTGGTAACGCGAGTTCATGATCCGATTCGTGAACAGATGATTCTTTTGAGTCAGTCTTTTAAAATAATCATTTATTTTGTTTAACGAAACCAGTGTGGAATCCAATGGTTCACAAACTGGATAGATCTGAGGTGTGTTTCCCAAAAGCATTGTTAGCAAACTGTGTTGTTAAATATTGAACAATAACGACATTGCTTGTGACCGTGGGAAACGAGCCCTGTCAATTTTGACCCAGCTATACTTTTGTTCCGATCGCTTCTCCATAGAGAGGATTATCATCACTTAAAGTTTGGTCCATTCATTAAACAAATTTATTGTATAACTTGGACAACTGTGCCAGTTGTTTTGGCTGCTTTTATTATGTGTTTGGTCGTAGGCAGCGGAGCCGCCCCCCCAGTTTATTATACAAATATAATATTTGTTAAATAATTACTGTTTCATCTACTTTAACACAATTAGAGAACTATTATAGCATTTCAAATAACTAAAATAGATAAAATGTGTTTTTGCATAATTCTTGATGAGTTTGACTGACAGCAGTGTTAGCCAGTTGTTATCCACACTGTAAAAAAATATGTGTCATTTTAACTGTACAATTTTGTAAAAACGCTACAAAAAAAAAGTGTTAATAGGTTAACAGTAAGTTCCTGTACTATATACAGGGAAAAACTGTAAAAGATCTAACCAGACATTTCATGTAATTTTACAGTAAAATGCTGTTAATTTTACAGTTTTTTTTTTAGAAATAAAAAAAGAACAAATCAATGTATAATTTACAGTCAAAAACTGTAAACTGATATTCCCAGAATTCCCTGTGTGACGCTCCACATTTGAAAGTATTTTGTTTAAATAATCATGTTTTTTAATAGTTTTTTGTTATCAGTTGTACATTTGGGCTTTATGTTACATCTTCTGCTGTTTAATGAAAGTTTATTGAATTGTTTAAGTATCGTGTGTCACCATGATGGTGTTTTGTGTTTGCATGAATGACTTTGTGCACCTTCTATATATTAATATAAACTTCTGCTTGTGGCGAAGCTACTTGTGATGAACTTCGATTCTTCATGTGGCTTTCTCTTTTACCACCTGCATTATTATGGTGGTTGTCAGTATGTTAAAGGTACAAAACAGATTTTAATAGCAGTGTGCGTTGTTGAATTTACTGGTTTACATTCAAATTTTCTTGTTTGTAAATAACAGTTTTTTATACTGTAAAATTTACAGTTTTTGGCCGTAATTGTGTTTACAGTTTTTCTGTATTTTTTACAAAAGTATTCTGGCAACCACAGCTGCCAAAATTATTTTGTAAAAACTACAGACTTTTTTTTTTACAGTGCAGGCTGTTTTGGGCATGTTGTGCATGTAAATCCGTGCTTGCATGTCACACATGTGAATTCGTACATCATGTCACACATGTGGATTATTTTATATTAACAGATGCAATGCATAATTCTGTTAAAAAAAGACTTTTAAAAACTCACACTGATGAGGGAGAAAGCCCATCCATCGGTCCGCGAGTAATGGTAAGACAGTTCCACGCATGGACCTGTTCGTTCTGTGAAGCCGGGAAACATAGCCTACTGTCAGGCCGGTTATGAATGTTGTTTGAGCTCAGTCAGTGTTTTCAGTCGGCGTTCGTTTGGTGTGCGATGTCTAAAGAATTTTAGACCAGCTGTTGCCAATCGTCCTCACGATTAGCCTATATATATATATATATATCAATTTTGTGACTGACGCCGGCGATTAACTCCACCTGTTTCCTTATTTGAAGACCATTTAAATAAAGAATTGAAAAATAATAATAATTAAAAAAAAAAAAAACACAAACATAACATTTCTGAATCATATTATTTTATGCACTTTATTTATATCTAATTTGGCATTTTCTATTAATGAAGGCCTGTTACATTCTTCTGATTATTAGGCCTATTCATATTATTAAGTTACTTTTATTCTTAAATTAATATTACAATTGTTTTGCCCCACAATAATTTCATAGTGCATCACCGCAAAACTGACGCTGCGAGGTAAAGATTAGGCTAGCTTACTCCTTACTGAAAATGTTTTTAAAAAGGTCTTTCAAAACAGGTTTATTGCTTATAGGCCTTTAATTAAAATTATTAACACTGCAATCATAAAAAAATAAATTAATAATAATATTTCAAGCACCGAATTAAAAAAAAAAAAAAAAACGATAGGCACGATTTGTTGACCCATAGTGAGTGTTTGTTGCCTACCCTCTTGATGGAGGCCAATGCAAGCAGGAGCATTGACAGAAACTTTAGCTTGACTGTCTGCAAAGGTGTAAATGGGCACTGGTGCAATGAGTCAGGTCCCAAGAGGGGGGCGTGGAGGATTTAGCCTTCTCACCCCCTTAAGGAACTTGATGATCAGGTCATGCTTCCCTAGTGACTTCCCTTGTGGTTAACAGCAATCGCAGCGACTTAGACTTTGAGGATGTTAGGGAGACAGCCTTCGCTCCAACCCTTGCTGTAAGAAGGACAGCATGACTCTGACCGGGCATCTTCAGGGGTCTTCTCAGTGAGAAGAGCACCACTCGATGAGCAGGTTCCACTTCAAGGCATAAGCATGTTTCGTAGACAGTGCTCTCGCCGATGTGATGGTGTCAACTACCTCTTGGGGTAGGTCACCTACAACCTCTGTGTCCTGTCCAGGGACCAGACATGAAGTTTCCAGAGGTCTGGACGTGGGTGACACAGGGTGCCCCGTCTCTGAGTCAGTAGATCCTTCCACAGAGGAATCGGCCAAGGAGGGGCTGTCACGAGGAGCATTAGTTCCGGGAACCAGGTCCGAGTGGGCCAATAGGGTGCCACTAACAGGACCTGCTCATCGTCCTCCCTGACCTTGCACAGCATCTGTGCTAGAAGACTCACTGGGGGAAATACACTGGAGCCTGCCTATGCCCTGCTCCACAGCACCACTCGCTTGAGGCTGCAGTGGAAGTGGCACGAGAGTGGAGGTGGACACAATGTCGGCGCTCCCTTGCAGCATTCGTGTGAGTGTGGAGTGGGTGTGGGTGGAGAGTGTGTGTGGGTACATTGTGTGAGTCAGGCACGTAAGGCAGCGACAAGGTTAGGTGCTTCTACACCCTTTTTAATCAGCTATCTATTCCCACTGATTTTAGGAATAAATAATGGGTAGGGTTAGGTTTAGGGGTAGGGATTGGGTTAAGTCTATATTTTTGGACATAGATCCAGGAACATGTCCAAGTATATGGATAGATAAACTGATAACCTCAACTTTCAGATCTTAAAACAAAGGTAACTTTCAGGGTAAGATAATTCTTGTTCACAAAAATTTAAGAAATGATTAAAGATTAAGAGATGATTGCAGTAGGTGGTGATGTGCACTAAGAAAAGAAGAAGAAAGAAGAAGCATTGCATGGTTAATCATGGCTTTATGTGATGGTACGTTGAGCCTGTTTTCTGGGATCCCCCCAATGTATGTGTACACCCACAGAAACACAGCGTTCAGCCCTGCCAATATTCTCACAAAAAAAAAAATATATTTCTGGTTACTTAGTCTTGGCAAATCACTGGCAGGTTTTGACATATATAAGTGATCATTGCATTATAAAAACATACAGTAAAGGGCCATTCACACAAACCATGTTTTTACAGCTAAAACAAAATGGTCAAACATATTTACATAGAAAAACAATGTTAAAGCAGAACAATGTAATGCAAAAATGCATTCTGTGTGAACAGGCCCAAGTTTCAGACCTCAAACATTCCTCCTCATGAGCCAAAAACAGCTTGTTTCTTCTTCCTGTGGTAGATTCATCTGATCGCGTTTAGCACAGTCTATTTTACCTGATCAGCGGCAATGAACAGTGACGTGAAGCAAAAGAGAGCTACTCACGGACTCACTGCAACTTTTAAAGTAGTTCTCACTCAGAGCAAGATGTAGTGGAAGACTGCCAGATGTTGTTTTATTTGTGGGTGTTGAAAATGACACCAGGTCTTCAGCAGATGCAAGCGGAGCGAAAGCAAATTTAAGTCATTATAATCAATTACGCTGTCTACACTGAATACAGTAGACAAGTGTCCCGTACTATTTCTGATGTACAACAGGACAAATGAATAAGGAGACAAGGTGATCTTTTGGGAACGTCTGTTTCTATAAGTCCTGTATAGAAAGAAGTGTTTGTGTCTCCTTACAGCCTTCCTTTGACCGCAGCGGTAGGAATGAATAGACTTTATTTTCAACAGTGTCGCAGATCACGTTGATCATATGTTTGTTTACTCACAGCCAACAGCAGGGGGCGTTAATACTTGTTACAGCTTGTTGCAGTGATGTTAGCCAGTGGTTTTCAAACCTGTCCTGGAAGCCCCCTAGCCTCTGTTGCAGCTTGTTGGGGTGTTGTTAGTTGTTGGTTTTCAAACCTGTCCTGGAAGTGAATCAGATGTGTTAGATGAGGAAGACATACAAAATGCGCAGGGCTGGGTGGCCTCCAGGACAGGTTTGAAAACCCCTAATGTAAGCCTTCATAAGAGTGGTTGTTTACTTACAAGCCTTAATTTTATCTTTCCTTTAATATGTAATGTGGTCTGTGCATGCAAATAAATTGACAAAGCACAAAGTCCATGGCTTCTCTCCAACAGAAAACATTTGCCTTGTTCATAGTCCTGTCATTATTTCCGTGAAGCAGCTACATCACCATGTTACAAATTAGCAAAATGACCGTCTATAGCCCTATTCAGACGGTGATTGTTTCTCTCTGTTTTCTAGTTGACTAGTAGTCATTCATTTTAAGCATTATTGTTATTATTATTGTCAATGATCATGTGACTGACTACATAAGACACGCAGTTCCGGGTTCGTAGGATTACTAGCTCAGACATCCAGCGCAAATTTATCTTCATCTGAAAGCATGTGTTTAATCACTGTGGAGCTATGGAGATTTATTTTTTACAGATGTCCCCATGAGAAACAATTACCATCCAAAGAGGTCTTATGTCAGCTTTGGCTCGTCCTCAGTTGGGAGATATCACTGTGTCAAGGAGATGCTGTTTTTTTTCCCACTGCAAGGGTGAAAAAACAATGTATGGATTTCAAATTCGATGCCATAATAACCATAGAAATAATGCTGTTTACAGCTGCTCATGAAGCCTCTGGAGCTGAAACCACATTATGGTAAAGGGTGTTACATTGTCAACTCAAGCACTAAGCAGTTGACCAATCACAACAGACTGGGCCAGATGAACAATTAGAGCAGACTGGGAGTTTTGGAAAGGCGGAGCTTCAAAGAGACAGGAGTTAAAACAGCGTTTTAGGCAAAGGGTGCTTTTCAAACTAGCAGACCTCAAAAATAAAATGATGAAAATTAGCATTACATGGAAACTTTACAAGAGCCACTGCACTAAAATGAGTGTTTCAAACAGAGAGTCCGAATTAAAGCAGAAAATTATTTTTTGCTTTCTGCACATTTGTGCATATATAGCTGCTTTTCCACCGAACTTACCCGGAACAATATGTCCCAGGAACCAGACCTGTTGCTGTTTACGTTTCCATTGTGGTCTAAAGTACCGAGAAGAATAGGCAAATAGTCTGGTGACGTAGGTCTGCGCACGTTTCACTACCAAGTACGCAAATTTCGGAATTGCATCCTTGGTAGTTCGGACTTCGCAAGTTCGACTCAACTCCCTCTGACGGGACGACACAAGTCCGGTAATTCTGCAAACAGCAGCGTACTTGATAACATCACTCAGCTCACCTTGGCAACTGCAATTTTCCTCAATAAGACAAAATATACCAAACACCACTGCCCCTTTTCGTTTTCATTTAAACATATTAATAGATTAATAGTATAATAGAATAAAGACCAAA
The DNA here is from genome assembly GCF_018340385.1 of Cyprinus carpio. NCBI lineage: Eukaryota > Metazoa > Chordata > Actinopteri > Cypriniformes > Cyprinidae > Cyprinus > Cyprinus carpio. Next base: position 1,474,219 of record NC_056591.1, read on the forward strand.
GATTATGTGTTAAGCTTGACCAAAACAAATTATATCTTATGTTTATCCACTAAAGAGACATCAGAGCCAGCGGGCAGCGGCAAATGTCAGAAGGACTAACCAAGGCAGCTCTCGTCGGGAAACATGAGCACTGAGCTCCCGCTGATCGCCTGGAGCTCCCGTCTCCGAAATCGGTGAAGCACATTTTTTTAAATAGGAGCTGTTTTTAGAAATAAACCACTGATTTGAGTTTTAAACAACTACATTCTTGCCTGAAATACTTTTAAAACTACATTTCATGACACAATAACAGTGATATTTAAAAAAAAAAAAAACAAATTGTAAATGGTGGTTGAAATACAATGCTGCATAAACTCAACCAATCAGCATGTTCAGCGCTCAAGTGCCGCCCCCGAAAGTTCCGGATCTTACTACCTCACGAGCAGGGGCTTTCTGAGGGGGGCAATTTTTTTTACCCAGAAACTTTATTTAGATCCTGGTTCCTGCGGTGGAAACACACAGAGTACCGGCCAAAAGTTCCTAGTACCTGGGGAAAGTTCCTGTGGTGGAAAAGGGGCTTTAGGGTTCTTCTTCTTTTTTTTTTTTTTTTTTTTTTTTGCTTACTTCAACAAAATAAGTGAACGTAGAGAAATAAGGATGTTGATGTAATAGGCATGTCATGACCCAGATGAGCAGAGGATCAAGGGCAGAGAAAGAAATTCAAGTGAGCCAAAGAGCAGCTTACATTCAGCTTGTGCTTCCACCTACAGGATGGTGCAAAGGTGTAGGCAGAGCAAACAGAGAGGCCTGTGTGCATGCTGAAGAGTGTTAATGAACTATGAATAGACTCGTGAATATGTGCTCCATTATCATGTTAGCAGAGGGAGACACACAGAGCTGTTGCTAAGTGGTGAAAATAATCTCAGTGGCCTCGCTTTTGCTCTAATAATAGATAATTTCTGTTTGTTGAGCTACACCATCAATTTCACATGACTCTGATCTTAAAGGGAACGCATCCTCAACTCTACTTACTTATGAAATATATGAGACCTGGAGAATTCTATCCATTAGCATTTCCTATCATCAAAAGGAGAAAGAAAAAAGAATTAGTGACTAAAATATGTACTTGAAGAAAATAAATTGATGTTAATGATATACTGTTTGGGGAAAAATTATACATGGAACGTTTTGAATGACTGTCAACGGAGAAAGATGCTTTTCCTCTAAAAGTGAGTCTCAGCAGCAGGATTGTGATCTCCAGCTAGTAAGCCTGGTCTCAGAAATCCTGTGAGGATCTGAAAAATCTACATAGTAAATGCATTACCAGTGCATGAATGCTGAAAACCTGGCCGATTAATATACACACAACACAGAGGGAGAGATGCTTTCACAGCAAACAGTCTTTTTGGACACAAAGGTCAGAATAGATGCTAATCCAATTCAGTCTCTCTGGACGTCACACTCAATGCTCCTCCTCTGAAAGCAGAATCAATTGGCAATTTCTCTCAAAAGGAAGTGGCACGGAGCTTTAATACCGAACGGATCAGTTCAACATCCCGCTGATGAAATTGTCCAGGGGATCAGCTTCGTCTCTGAGTCAGAGAAGCCAACGATGGCTGGTCCGAGAACTGACCATAAAATGATCTGTCGAGGCAGCAGCTGGAAAGTCACTAATAAAGTTTAATGCCCTTGGCTTCTTCCAGAGGAAAAGCGCTCAGTTCATCACTTCAGATTGGACTGAAGGGATCCGTTAGGGCGTGAGCTGTGGTCACTGTGGGATGAGCTCTGCGGTCATAATCTATTATCACTTACATTCACACTGAGAGATTAAAACAGGGAGGTACTCAAGCCCGTCCAACAACGAGACCTCCAACGGCGCCAGATCCAGCAGATAATCTGCACTGCTGCTGAGAAACACTTCTCAAACAAAGCTGCTGCTCTAAAAATAACACTGTCCTAACCAGTAGCCCAGCGATTTTTCTCCAAAAGTAGAGACAAAATGTCTAACACTGCAGCTGCTATCGGTTTTTTTGTTCCTGGTTAGGACACGTGTAAACCTTAACATCAGAAGATCCCAATAGAGAGACAAATATCAGTTATTTAGTGGGATAAAGCCCTGTCCCTACAGCTCATATAACACGCATTTTGTACAGAAGACTTATAAAGAACCTTAACAAAAAACAAGCTGTAGATGTACAGTGGGTATAGAAAAGAATCAGCCCCCTTTAAAAGAATCACATTTTGTTGCTTTGAAGCCTGAAATGAAGATGTTTTATCCAGCTGTATTTACTCAGTGCAACTTATAACTTCCAATGAAAGATAAAACATCAACATGTCAGAAAAAAAATAATAATAATATAAAACCAGAATCACTGAGCTGGAAAAAGGATCAGTCCTCCTAAAAATTACTTGTTAACCCAATCAGATGCAGCTCATCACCTTCTCAACGGCACACAAAGCCATTTGACTTTCATCTGTGATCAGCTGTGCTCATTTTGATCAGCTCAGCAAGAAAATAGCTTTCCTAGAGCATATCTGTCCTTGGTAGTGCAACTGAAGCAAACAATCAACTATGGGTGGCAAAGCACTGTCAAAAGATCTCCAGAATAACGGTGTGGTTTCTGAATAAATCCAGATTTTCAACTAATCAAGTGAGTCAATGATTCAGTGAATCAGCCGTGTGAATCATTTTGTTGAATGAATGATTCAGTGACTCACTCATTGACTTGCTGCCACCTACTGGCGCAGGAGGGTACAGAGAGCAGATGGGAGGAGGATCAGAAAGAATCATGAGACGACCACACACAAACTCAGGTCTCATGAAAGTCTATTTGTTAAATATTAAGAAATATATATTAAGCTTTTGAAACATTATAAATTATGCAGGGTTTCAGGAACATCTCTGTGGCTGCTAAGAATGAATGAGTGATATTTTCTTTATTTTAATATAGTACACTATCAGTCAGAGATGTCATGATGCGGAACAAACTAACATCAGGCATGCATCTGGTGTCTGATGTAATGAAGCTGCGGTGGTTTTCTTACCTGTGTCGCGCTGCTGCTCTGCCATAGGTTCGACCTGTCAATCACGTCCCACAATCCTCCCGTCTGCAGCTGGAGGCTGATGCTGACACACCTGAGGAGATGAGATGTTCAGCTTTCTACTACACAAACACATGTGATGTTGAGGAAAACAGAGACTGACAGCATTATGACGCAGCTGTACAGACACATCACATGACCTTAGCCTTAAATGTATATGATGGTACCAGATTTTCATGCAGGTCAGAGGGCAGGATTACATGTATTCATTAAAGAAATGACTTTTTATATAACTCATTTATTTGAAGCCTTATTTAGTATATTTCTAAGTCATAATTCAATTCGAAACAGCACACAAAACCCTGATGCTGCTGTAAGTCAACATTGAGTCCTGATATTATTCAGACTGATGCTCCTCATCTGGGCTGGTCTGGTTACCAACATAATTGTGTTACCAACAATCAATAAGCGTTCACAGAATCAGCCTGTGTGAAAGCATGGCTCTGACTTTTGCCATTCTGGAGGTTTAGTTTTTGCTGGGCTGGGTTTAGGGAAGCTGAGGCTGAAAGCAGCTGCGTTTGGTTAGATGGGATTTCACATGAATGTCGGCTAATCTCAGCGAGCGTAATGAAATATAAAAATGATTCCTTGCCTGCCAGCTCACAGTAACAATGATTAAAGGAGATGAGGAGTGAGTTCCTCCCAGTGAGAGTGAGCAGATGCTGACGCGGACCATAAATCCCTGCACTTTCTGCAGCAACAACAAGCCCAGGACGAAATTAAACCACACTGTTCTGAGCTCAGTCTTCACACGCACCACATCAAATCTCAACTCAGTCCATTACTGTGAAAGGTTCAGAGTTATGTGTGTCGCCGCTGGTATCAATCAGAAGAGCTCTTATAGTACTGAGTGTGCACTTGTTGTAATGTATTTTTAAAAAAACTCTACTCGCTGATAATAGAACACACACACACACACACACAAAAAAGAGTACACTTTCATGACTAAATTTCTTAACTTGCGTACACACATCTAAAAGTGCACTTTGAAATGTCAATTTAAGCTTTATTTTAAAATATGTTTTAAATAATTGTTTTCCTTTTTCTCATGCTTTAAAGAAGTACACACAAATAAAGGTGACTCAACTTGACAAGATTCAATTGAAATGACATTAAAGTATATTTCACCACAAATGCTTGTCAGTATTTGCAATACACACTTATCATCATATTTCAAAGACAGTAATTATGAAATATTACATATAAAGATGTACTGAAGACCTACTTTAGTTACAGTGCTCTTGATCTGATTGAACTGCATTTCATATCAGTTTAAACTATAAAAGGAAAAGAGAGGTTTTCAGAAAGGAGCTCCACGATCCAATGTAAATGAGGGGCGTAAAATAAGCATCTATAGACCTGCTGTTTCCCATCAAATGTACACTTTCTGAATGACAGAAATCTAGAAAGTTAAACCAGGACAGACCAAGATAAATCAAAGAGAGAAGAGTCACAGTCGGCTGCTCGCACCCGTCGAGGTTCAGCAGGTGACACTAGAGCGCCGTCACTGTGTGTTATGAGGGGGATAAGCTGTGATTAATGCCAAGCACAGAGGGGGTCATTGTTCTATAATGAATTTGATTTCAGGGATTTCCATGTGTAAACAGGGTTTAGTGACACTAGCTGCATCCAGGTGGGAAAATACAAGCTTCTCATGCAACACTCCTACTGCAGTTTAATGCTTATTTACTGGGGTCAGATGCCTTCAGCTCCTGAAGATGTCTGTCAGTTTCAGCTTCAATCACAACACAAGCTTTGTATCCTCGCACACCCTTAGGGCCCTATCACACACCCCACGCAATGCAGTGCCAGGCGTGATGCAAGTGTTTTTCGCTAGTTTCAACTTGACACAGTTGTCATTTTCACATCCTGCATCACATTGTTTAAATAGCAAGTGCATTTGTGCACCCATGGGCATGCAGGTCTGAAGACGAGGTGTGTTTAGGCGCATTTTTGGTGCATTGCTATTTTGAGGCAACTGAATTAGACTGCGCCATTGATCAACCAAAACCTGGTCTAAAGTCAGCTATTTTAAAGTTGTTATTTAAAGAGCATGTTAGTAATATGCACCTATAGACTGGTGCACAACGCGTGTACACTTTGCTTATTACACACACAAGGATGCACAGCAGCACACAAACATTTTTAAAAATGAAAAATTAAACTCTGCTGTGTAAATAGCATATCCGCCATGGCCCGAATGCAGCTGGCTTTTAAAGGGAATGGGAGAGGAGACTTTATGGCACGTTACGCCCAAAACACACCCATTACTCATTAGAATACTCAACCCGTTACTCAAGAGAATAGGGACTACCCTTTTAGACCATGTGCTTAGATTTTTAAAATATGGTCCTTAAAGTCTGTAATTGTTCAACAGATCATACTAATAGTCTAGAGTTTCTGGAGAGACCACTGTGGAGAGAAACACTGCCCAAATCCTTCAGCCTCTGGGAACATATTAGAGAGCGCTTGATCAAGAACCGGCAACTTCTGAACAAAGCAGCCTCTGTGCCACTTTTTGGGCCCTATTTTAACGATCTAAGCGCATGTGTGTGTAATAAGCAAAGTGTATGCCCATTGTTCACCCACCAATAGTGAAAGTGAAAGTCGTGACATTTGCCCATACTCAGAATTGGTGCTCTGCATTTAACCCATCCAAGTGCACACACACACAGCAGTGAGAAGTGAACACACTGTGAACACACACCCGGAGCAGTGGGCAGCTATATATCCAGCGCCCGGGGAGCAACTGGGGGTTCAGTGCCTTGCTCAAGGGCACTTCAGTCATGGGTATTGAGGGTGGAAGAGAGAGCTGTTCATTAACCCCCAGAGAACAATGTGATCATGCCACATCCACATGGATGCACAATTAATCATGATAATTAAAACAAATTCTAATTCATTCTGAACTGAGACACAAACAAGATGCAGAATTGTACTTTCATTTAAAGGAAGCAGAATTGGAGTGAAACTCATCTAACTGCTGTAAGTGTCAGTATGAATCAGGATGACAGACTCATAAACGTGATCATACACACAACACATGGGTTATTAACATCATGTCATGTTTCATGTGACACTGAATTAATTCAATTATCAATTTCATTACAATTTATTCAATATAGTACAGAGTCAATAGTTTGAAATGTTGATGTCAAATACTTATTTGTGGTGACAAAAATCAGTTGATAAAGCTGTATTCATATAATTGAATAAATAGACATGATTCATCTGAAGTAAACATGTAATGAATTATTTATATTATTACTACTGTCTGTTTGAATAATGAAATTCATCTCTTGTGTGACTGTTGAATTCCACTTAATTTCATTCTAATTCAGAATAAATTCCACACACATGCCAATCACAAGACAACACAAAATAATGAGTTAAATCTGTTCCTGAGATTTCCTGACACACAAGGCTTGCAAACGCAGGTAAACATTCCTCCTGGCAGGTGAGATTCGTAGAGTCAGAGGTCACTACGGCAGACCATCATCTGATTGTTGTTTAGCTGAATATGTGCGCTGTGGCACGAGGACCCTCTGAGAGTAACATCACTTACAGAGACAAATGTGTTTGTGTGATAAAAGACTCCTTTGTAAAACAGCAGAGCAGACTTCATAGAGGGAAGCGCACAACTCAATTCATCCTCAACTTCAAGGAGACTTACACTCATAGAGTTTCATTTCAGCTGATTACATAGCTTAGAGGGATTAATAGAGGTAAGCTAGAAGACTTTCAGTTGATACAGGTTTGGATAAAGGTTTTGGTAAGTTTTGGCATTATCTTGCAATGGTTTGTTAGACTTTATTCAGTTGATGAATCATATCCTCCGCTATATATATATGTATATATATATATATATATATATATATATATATATATGTATATATATATATATATATATTTTTTTTTTTTTTTTTTTTTTTTGCAAATTCAGAATGATTCACTCTGAATGTTAATTACAATTTATTAGATTTGAATTAAACCAATTTAAACAGACACTTCACCCAAAAATTAATTAATTCTTTCAAATGCACATGACAGTAGCTAATACACTACTGAAAATTATATATAGCAGCATCATTACTTTTAGTGAGCGACTCTCCAACATCGCTATGGTTTATTATCTAACAGATATTGTTAATTAGCCAAAAACTGAAGGTGCATAGCCAGACATTATCAGAGGTGTTTTTCTTCTGCTTTTTAGCCTATGGCTGCCAATAGAACTGTACATGAGAAAGTTATGAAATTTGAATATAAAATGTAAATTTTTTTAAAGCATTTTTAACATTTCGTACAGATGTTAGCATTGTTAATATCAGTAAATATGCATCTGCATTCCAACTCGAATTCAGTGCTTTACTATTAAATATGCTTTTGCACTTGCAAATATCCAACTGCTCTAGAACAGACAAATATATTACAAAGCACCAAGAGAGAACTGTTACTGGAAAATTCCTGCTTTTGCCTGTGATTTGAAGTCAAACTGTCTAGGTCAGTGGTCACCAAGACCAAGATCCCTGACTTCAGCGTTTATGAAAGATCTACCTATTGAAGTAGAATTGATAGAAAAAGACAGCCCAGATTGCACTTCCAATTTGAGGCCTTTTATTTAGTATTTTAATTAGTGATGCACAGATCATGATTTTTCATGGCTGATTCTGATACTGTTTATTTTATTTTATCAAGAAAATTTGTTTATTGTTTATTTGCTCAATACAAGCAAACTAGCCTTAAATACCTCTGTAGCCATTTCAAATTAGAGGAAACCACTGTATTTTAATCACAATGCATGTCTTTGGCAGCATGCACAGAAGATGGACTATAACGTTTACCTAGTGATCAAAATATATAATAAACTATACCATAAATATCATCTCTTTACCCTATAAATATCACATTCCTTGGGTTCTACAGAATCTAATATGTCCTCCATTTTGAGTCATGTCAAACAAACTCCTAAACAGTTATTCAGTCTTTATTAAATTTCACACAGATCATCAGACTATTTCAGCAAAATAATATATAATAAATGAGTCAGATGTTTTGATATCTGAAACATGATGTGTCAGTTCATGACCTCTGATGGCTGTGGGACATTTGAGGACGGCTCTCACGCTTAAACGCCTGCTGGCCTTTACAAAAAGATTCATCTGACATGAAAGGAAATCTGTGGTGATCTGCCTCAGCACAAGCAGATTAGGCAGCATTAAAGTTATATTTCACTCAAAATCAAAATCTGCCGTTATTTACTCTTGTACTGCTTTCAATGTAATCTGAGGACATACGACTCCTCGTATGAAAAACAGACTGAAATGAGTTATTATTCACTGATGGACTTCATGTGTGAAGGTGGGCTAGACACGGGCTTCAGGGGCAGAGAAGATCAGTGAATAATGACTTCAGTTTGGTCTGTTCCTCACACAAAACATCATATGACTCAAGAAGACTTCTAATGTAGTGCATGAGTCATATGGACAGCTGTTATCAAGCTTTTACATTGTTTGGAGCTTGGCAGTGACATTAGCTCATATGGGTTTGAAACGACGGGAGGAGGAGTAAACGATGACAGCAAACGACGGGTGAATTTTTCCTTTAAGGTTGCGGATGGTAGATAAGAGACTGCGGGGCGTCCGAGCAGCTCAGCCTCTGGTTCAGATATTTCAGGACATCAGACTAACTCCCTGTTGGGCTGGACTGGTGGGGCTGACAGAGGACAACTGGAGCATGATTCCCAGAAGATGACCCCTTGTGACCTGATGGCACAGAAACCTCAGGTGTTCGGGTTTTCTGAGACCACAAACACACTTTAGATCCAGAGCAGCTCCTGAGGTCACAGCCATCTCCTTTATAGGATTTGCTCAACAGACAAATCCTGACAGAAATAGCCTGGAGGAGACGGCTCCATCAGAAGATGATGAGACCACCTGCTAAACCGCTGACCTTCATTAGCACAGCAGAGACAGAAAACATAAGGCTGCCTGGAAAAGGAAAGTTCATGCTGATTGTCAGCATCGAAGGGAAGGGAAGTGCATTTTTCCACTTTCTGTCTTCACTAATTCATTTTACACTGTCCTGTAGTGTGACAAATAAATCTGCTTTTTAAACTTTTTAATAGCTCATGAAAACGGCACTGAATCATTTTTTACACTTAGATTTCATTCTAATTTTAGATGGAGTTTAGTGCGTCACATTGTGTTGGAGAGTTTAAAGGCAGGGACATGGTTCAGAAACATTTTTTGTTATGCTGGTTGAAGCAATCACTAACTTAAGTGTTCTAAATATATTCACATGAATTTATATCGTCTGTAGAAGGCGTAGGACCATATAATGTTCGACCAATCATAATCCTCGGTCCGAGGGCATACCTCCACACAGACATGATACGTCATCAGCGCGTTCCATTGCAGACCGAGCGAGAATGGAAGCTGTTATTATTGTAATATTATGTGATGGTTTCTCACAGGAGAATGATACATGAGGTAATCTGACAGCATCCTCCACTATCACAGTCTCTCATCGGGTCGCTGGTTAGCCTCAGGTCTGTCTGTGCGTGGTCATGTGTTTTGGAGTAGGCGTGGCTTTGGAGAGTGATTTGCAGGGAGGATGGGATCTTATGCTTTCAAAGTTAGCTTTTTTATCGCTAGCCTTTCCGAAATCACCTACCCTACCTTAAGGTATTTGACTATTTGTTTGAATCATACTCAGTTCTGACTTATGTATGCTTATGCTTCACCAATGAGGAAAATTTCACTTGTTCAATAAAGTACTTAAAAAACGCACACATCTCGTTTGTGTGTTCAACCCCTATACTTCTCTAACCAACTGGACCTGAAGCTGTATTTTAGCATGTTTGTGTGTCTGGAATTGAATTGTGTGAAATGTTTTAAAGTTTCAGAAGTCACAGAATGAATGTGTTTTTATGATTGATTATTGCTCTCACTTCTGAACTAAACTGGCATACATTTTTATTTTGTCTTCTGGGAAACACAAAAAGATATCTCATGTAAGCATGTGATGGTATCAAATTTTTATATTGCAATAATTGCTGAAGCTTTTACTACGGTATACGATATAACCATGATATTGAAATAAGTTGCAAAAACTGTTGTCATAATATAACAGGTTTAATCATTTGTATATACTGTATATATATATATATATATATATATATATATATATATATATATATATATATAAAGAACTGAGGATTTAAATACAATACAGCAATATTTAAAGTAAATTAATATTTTTGAAGTTCTGATTTTCGGACAGAATTGCAAAAGATGTATAAAGAACAATAGGCTACACTTTACAATAAGGTCTCATTGGTTAACCTTAGTGAATACATTAACATTAACAATGAGCAATAGCTACATCTGCTACAGAAGTTATTATTCTTTGTTAAAAAGAATAGCTCATGGTAGCTCAGGTCCATTAAATAATACATTTACAGCTTTTGATTTTAATAACATGTTATTACATGTTGAAATTAACTTAGATTAACAAATGCTTTAGAAGAATTTTTCATTAGCAGTTTATTTTAACTAATGAATTAACTAATGTTAGATAATGCAGCCTTAATGTAAAGTGTGACCGAACAAACGATATCTAGGGCATGTTGTAGTCCAAATTAAAATGTAATTATTTAAATATTCAGCGCTTTGATGAACACCACTGCTAATACAAAAATCTTAATGGCTGTTTTATTCATTTCAATCCTGTACAGAAACAGAAAGTAGCGCAGCTGCTTTGTTTACAGCTGCATTTCTGCTGCTCCACCAGTGCCACCTGCTGTCAGAGAGTGAATGTGCGTCTCCTTCAGTCGCTCCGCCTGCACTTCTCATCTGTGCTGGGTTTGGCCACATCAGTGCGCATACGTGTTTGATGCAGCATACAGCAGTGTTGAGAATTTTAACGAGCTGATGGGAAAAGTATTCTTAAAACGCATTCAAAAAATCAGAATAATATTAACAATATTGTGTTCATTATCATGATATTTTGTTTTACCGAATACCGGCAAATGTCTAATCTCATGCAGTTTCTGAAGGCCAGTACTAAAAAAAAAAAAAAAAAAAAAAAATGCAGAAGATGTTTGAAAAGCAAAGCATGTGCAGGAGCTGGAGGATTTTTCTGAAGAGCAGTGGACACACAGAGACTCTCACAATGTCACAATCATACTCGAGGTCAGTTCACCCAGAAATTAAAATTCTATCATCATTTACTCATCCTCGTGTCATTTCAAACCCAAGACTTTGCTTAATCTTCAAACAAAAAATTTAGATCTTTTTTTTTTTTTAATAAAATCTGAGAGGTTTCTGTCCCTCCATTTAAAGTCCAGATAAAGGTTCAAAAAAGGTCATAAATGCATAAACATTTTGTAATCATGGATGTGATATGTGTTTGTATGCAAATAAATGAATAAATTGCATCTGTTCATCATATAAACAGTCATATCTCTTCACAAGACTTGGATTAAACTGCTCAGTCTCGATCAATGCTTAATTTCACTTGATAAATAAAAAAAAAAATAATAATAATAATAAATAAATAAATAAATAAATATTTTACAGAAGTGAAAACAGGGTTGAGTGCTGCCATGGCGCTGTAACTTACAGTATATCCACATATCCATGTGTTCTCACATGAATGCCACATTCCAATAGAGGAGGATAAGATTTTGAGAGAATACAATTTAACTCATGGTCTCTTTTTCACATAGTAGTGAATTTCACAGCAATTCAATGAATTCAGAAGACTTGGGATAACACATAAATATGCACTACTGTTGGGGTGCAGTGTTTGTTGTTGGAGTTTGACGGGTGTAAATCCCCATCCTCTCATCTGTGTTTCACAGGTCTGGAGAGACATGAGGGTGAGGAAATGACTTTGGTTTATTTTGGGCCAACTATTCCCTTCATTTTGCAAAGCACTGTTTCTTATTATTTATTCGTTCACTTTGAAATATAAGAGAAATTTATATAATTAAAATGTTGTGTTCTGTATGTTTTATACAGTTTTTATGCAGATTTTATTTAATTTTTTACCTACAGTAGGCATACTAACTAGGAGTTATTTTTTATTCATCAGACAGAAGGTTGAAAAAATATATAATATATATAAAATATATAAAAACTTTACTTTACTGGTTCTTGTTTTTGTTTCATTTGTAAGTATCAGTTATATTATTATACATGTAAACTCTGATTATGGAGTATAAAATTTTTTCAGAGTCTCTAAAAACACTGGAGAACCACTGCACTCATAAATGTTAACTCTGATGCTGTTGTTTCCACTCAAGCTCTCAGTTATCATCATCATCAGCTCCTCTGTCGTCCTGCTAATGAACGCGGTTGCCGTGTGTCGTCTGTATGATGCATTCATAAATGTACAGCACAGCTGATGCTCCACATCACCTGCCGTGTGTCGTCTGTATGAGGCAGAACATCACACGATCCCAGCACATCCGTTCGTCATTCACCACGATCTACACGTCCTCCACAACATGTGCTCTCCTTCATCATGCATTTGGCTCATGCTAGAGAGCATCTAGAAAGAGTCTAAATGACTCTAAACTCAGCATGCCAGAAAACCACCTTTCACAAGCGGATGTGTGCTTTTTCATCACAGTCACAGCAAACAAGCAGCAGTCAGATCTTATTATAACAGTAAAGAATGCTTCTCTTCGTTACGAGACATTTCATAAAGTGTTGTGACACAATCACACATGGCAAAAAGCGGCAGGGACATGTGCCACCCATCCCACCTGTAAATAACACCTACGATCAGCAAACCCCTCACTGGAGCACAGCTTAACACCACATTCTCTTCTGAGGTCACCTGTATTAACCTTCTTACAGGGAAAGTATTGAATAATAATCAGCTTACTTCTGTCGAGCAATATCATTCTACAGGACGGCACATGAAAGTCTCTCTGGTCATTCTTGTAGATATGGGAGTGCAAGCTGTTTGCAAGCACTCTAAACTAGCTGTGCTGTGTTCAGCTCCACAGAGAGACAGCAGAAACACCAGCTGCTAAAAATAAATGGACCAAAAGGGCTTTAGAAGAACCATTTCTGGTTTCCCAAGGAACCTTTCAGTGATCAGTTCTTAAAAGAACCATTTTTTTTCTTAGTGTGGACCACATTTCAATAATATGAAGAGCTCTTTTCACGTTTCACGGATGTTAAAGGACCTGGCATCACAGATGCAAATAAAGAGCCTTTATTATTAAGAGTGTGGAAGAAACCATTTTACTAGAGAATTCAGTGCCAGCTACATTGGATGCCTGGATACAAGACCAGGATTATTGTGATAGTCCACTTTAGACATTCTGCTGACTATAAGTGACTTTGCATGTCAAATGCAAGTGCATGGACAGACATGATTTATATACATATGTTTAGTGATGTGTATCATCCTCACAATCATCCTCAAAATGTATATTTCTAAGTGGGGAGTTTGCTTGGAAATGTGAAACATGCAGTATGATTTTATTGTAGAGTAACCTCATTTTGATTTTCCACCTCACAACCCCTTTAACTGTGGCAGTAAAAATGGACTTGTGAATAAAGGTGACGTTCCATGAGCTGATATTTCGCAGAAGAATCAGAGGGAGTCAGTGACGGCGTCTGTGTCAGGATGACCTTACACACCTTCTGATGAGATCCAGTGTGTTTGAAACCACAGCCCACAATCACTGTCCCGATCGTTGTCACATGCTGAATGTTATACATGGTACATTTAAATGACCAATAAAATGAGCAGAAGAGTCAGTATGTGTATGTGACTCTCATTCTTCAGTGAAGCTGAACACATAACAGCCACAAAAATACACACCAAATGTGCACACCACACCACACACAGCCATAGCATAATGTTACTCCGTAAATCACAGCCTGATTCTGTCCATTTCAACAGTTTATGTTTGTGCGCCGCTCCTGTCCTGATTTCACGGCCATGAATCCAAGAAAAAAAGCCCATTGCTACATCTGCCACAACTGTTTAGTGAATTAGCCCCAAATGACAGATGTGTGGATTGGAGAGAACAGGAGAAAGAAAGCGTTATTTCCGTAGCCTACCTAAAAAAGGTGGAAGCCTCGGAAATACTTTGTCATTTTTTATCCTATTGTTTGTTATATTTATTTGCTCAATGTCTTCTGAGGTTTTGGTTCTTTTACTGTTGTAGATAGCCCCTAGTGTAACAAAAATATTATATATCTCTTCATTGTGTTTGGGCCCCCCTGAACAAGTGAGCATAGGCATGTGCCTAGAATGCCTGCGGATAAATCCAGCCCTGTTTACAGTTCGAGCAACTGGCAGCGTCTCTCTACTAATAGTGAAATCACAGAACAGTTTTGCACTACTGAATGATTCTGTGTACGAGCTGCTGTCTGTAGCTTATGAGTGTGTCCGTTACAATGCAGCAGCGCATTAGATTAGAACAGAGATTAACTTGTACAATAAGCTGTTTAAAACATGCATTCTCCCGTTCAATTATGAGCATCATGCAGCAGCGCATTAGATTAGAACAGAGATTAACTTCTACAATAAGCTGTTTAAAACATGCATTCTCCCGTTCAATTATGAGCATCCTATTCATTTTAACTGTTTGGAAACGGAGCGTAAATGTGGACTCCAAAGATTTCTTATCCTGTTGCACGCTCTATAGGACCAAGGACTAGTCACTGATAAGCCGGTCGTCTACTTCTGGCTAAACAGCAGCTCTCCTTTCATGTATTCCTACCAGCTAAACAGACTAAAATGCTTCTTTTCCCACTTAATCCCGGTGTGATGTACTTCAATCAATATCACACCGCGTTCTTTGGCCAGAGGAGGACTGGTCCCTGGACAGAGCTTGGTTTCTCCCAAGGCTTTTTCTCCATTTCTGTGACTTGACAGATTTTGGGTCCCTTGCCACTGTCACCTCTAATTTGCTTAATGGATTAACTTTCAGTAGTTCATGAATACGACTGCACCATCATTGAATGAGAACAAAACTGAATTAAACTGAATGATGGCACTATTGTCCTCTGTAGAGTTGCTTTACTACTGAATCACACATCTTGCAACATCCACACCGACACTGAACTGACTCAAGCTGTAGAACTGATCTGAACTGAACTAACACTGAACAGACTTGAGCTGAAGAATGACACTATTGCCTTTAAGAGCTGCTCTGCAGCACAATCTGAACTGTCTCCACAGCTGAGTTGCCATAAATGACTGTGTGAAGCTGCTTTGAAACGGTCTGTATTGTTTAAAGCGCTGTGAGAAAAAAAGATGACTTGATTTGACTTGACAAATAAAGCCATCAACCAAAAGATTGAGTTTGAATGAACTCCACACATATGAAGCAAACCTCCTGAATGCTAATGGAGAAAGACCCATCAAGCTCCGTCTCTCAGCCCGGAGGATAGAAATGTGGAATATAACATATGCAGTCTGTGATGTGAAATTCAATCTGCGAGTAAACGCAGCCTGTATGCAGATGAAACGCTGCGGGTCAAAGCGAGGAGCGCAGCAGAGATTAAGGTCAGCATTCAGAGAGGAAACAAGACCCTCGCATAAACTGCTGCTTTATGTGATTTTCAGGAATGAAATTCACAAATCTTCCTCATCCTGATCTTTCTGTTATCACAGACTGGGAAATGATGCAGAGTATAATATGATATTTACTGATGCTCTATGTTCCTTTGTGGTTTCCTATTTATTTTGGATCAGGGAGCAATAATATAATCTCTTCCGAGCTTACGATCCAATATTGCTGTTATCTTGAGGAGCAGCGGCCGAGCTCAGATCCTCCTCTATGCAGTGGGATCCCAGCTCACTGTGTGTGTGTGTGTGTGTGTGTGTGTGTGTGTGGCAAAAAAACAGAGTGGAAAACACATCTCACAGTCCTCACAGTCTTTGAAGACTGTAAATTGCAGCTCTCCATGCAGTGGGAGCAGCTCACATTGACTAATAAGAAGAGCTGAGCGCAGTCCATTACTATCAGCATGAGGCTGAGAAACTGGCCAGACAGCTGTGGACGTGTATCTGTGACACTTAATGGTTTTTGTCCCAGAGGAGAGATACTCAGACACATCAATTACAGCCACACAAACCACAGACTCTGATGACACTCGGGCCATCAGAGAGGCTCGCAGCTGCGCATCTGAAATGCACGTACACTTGAAATATCATAAATATGCACCTTCTGCACACTCTTGATCATGCATACACATGCACTTACTGATGTGGGCAGATATAAACAAAGTAATGATAGTAAAGTTATGATATAAACAGAATGATTTTAAACACCATTTTCCATTTCATACATACATTAAGATAAAATATGCCACTCTCATTAAGAATTAAATCATCATCCAGAAGTAAAACTATATATAAGTGCAGTAATCATAAGTAACAAATAATTGATGAAAGTCTGTTGAATTATTGAACATAATATTTGGCGGAGGATGTGCTGCTTTTTCCTGCGGTGCGCTACATTTTAATGTTTTAACAAGAGCAAGGATTGCTTGGTACATGATATTCCTGCTCTAAATTGTGTTATAAATAGCAGAACTCCTGTTCTGAGAAAATATTTTTGCATAAGTAATGATCACACTTGACTCTGAATAAGTGCTTCTCAGTTGCGCTCTGCACATTTCATACGTCTCTTTATTAAACACACCTGATTCAGGTCGTCACCTCATCACTTCACTTCAGGATAGTTCAGAGAGACAGACGACGGTGCAGAGCAGCGGTTACGTTGTTGAGGTGGTGAGGTTTTCAGGTACGTAGTTCTAAATGGTCGCTGACTTGTTATATGTTTGATGATATGATGGTTGACTATGATTTTTGTATTCGTGTGAAGTATGTTTGTTGTTTATAGTAAAAATGAAGGGAACTGTAATGTTTGCATGTTTTATTAAAATTCACATTTAGATTCAAAAATGGCATTGGTTCTCATGAATGCTGTAAATGAGCATGATGGCATTAAAATATGTGAAAGATGAATGAGCTTGTGGACTATGGAAAGCTGATGTTCAAAAATATTTATTATTATTATTTAGAATTTTTAGAATTTAAAAAGGAAAACATTCTGTAATGATTACACATTATTTCAAAACATACTTTAAATAAACAAAAGGCAGTGTGATTGATTGATTAGAAAAGATCTATTACATGCTCCAATCAAATTATGTAAAAAATTATATCCATGTTCACAGCCAAGTCTTTCACATTTTAGTAGTTTTACTCAGGGTTGCATACTCTCATGAATTTGGGACGAGACACGTGTTTTCCTGCTCTGTCTCCAGCTCTCTCACACCAAACGAGAAGGCAGATATTCCTGACAGCGCTGGTTTAAGGCAGCAAGACTATCAGAAAACAAGCAGAAACATCAGCCGTATGAAGGATGGAGTTTGTGCTCCCAAACCAGGCTCCAAAATTATCTCCACATCAGTTTTACATGAACTGCTTCAAAGAGGTTTGTTTCAGTAGAGTTTCATGTGGGTCAGTTTCAGGTGCTGACAGAGCGCTTGTGCCATTTCATGCTCATGAGAGAAGCTTTTCTATTATATTTTCTATGTAATTTGCATAATTTACACCTCAATTATGTATTCTACATTCTAGAATTCTAATACATTCTACATTATAGTAAATGTTAGGTTATTTGCATATTTCCATTTTGTATGATTTAGTTGTTGTTTTTTTCACAAACCACCACCAAACACATCCTGGTGTTCTCACATGAATCTGAAAATTTGAGTGGGTCACCTCGTTACATGCATTTGATCTGCAGCATTATGAACATCCTCTCCTCTAACGTCAACACGTTTGGCATTTGTCCACAGTTCTCCCTCTCCTATAAGAGAATGTAATGAAGCTCTGGAGATCAGCTGTCCCGTGTGTCCTCCGTTAGGCCTGTGAAGATGCACAGCTCTGCTCATTACTGCTGAAGTCCTTCGGCGTTGGTCAACGGGAGGCAGCGAGCTCCGACGATTTCACTCCCCCCGCATCCTAGAGGGGCAATTACGGGCCACTGTTTCCGCATGGCGCCGCTGGAGAAGGTGAGCCCTTTTAAGCAGTTATGAATGCCCTGCTGGTTTAATTCTGTGCACTGAAGCCATAGGTAGATGTTTCAAACCAAAACTGTCAGAAAACAAAGAGGTCCCACAGGCCTCACACATGATCTTCCCTTACTATTTTTCACAGAGACTGTGAATCACAAAGACGTATGGTCCCAAATCCCACCACCCACGACTCCAACATCAACGCCGCAGGCTCAAGGTCTGGCTGGTTAGCATGTCCAGTCAGCTCCTGCTGCTACATGCAGTAACTACAGCATCATGGAGACAGTGTCGGTTCTAGACCACAGCTACTGGGGGGCCAGACAGGGGGCACACGTTTACCTGATGAGCAACAGCAACTCTTTTTCTGAGCTCCTTTGTTTGTGCCGTGATACTTTGACTTTGATAGATCCCTGCTCTCTAAATGAAACCGGGCACGCACTGACACCTGATCTGTGACTGAAGACACCTCTGAACAGATGGACTCTAATTTCACTTTCAAATGAACTACTAATCCTAGAGATTCACATGCTTTTACCTCTCTCAGATATGTAATACCAGATAATTTTCCAGAAAAAAAGACAAGGTATATATTTTCATCTCAGTTGTTTGATTGGATTCTCTTTGTCTACTTTCAGGACTTGTGTGAAAATCTGATGATCTCTTGGGTCATATTTAATCAGAAATATAGAAAATTAAAATATAGAAAAACAAGGAGCACTATGTGAGTTTACACACAGACAGACTAAATCCAAACAGACTAAATACAGAAGAACTGTGGCAACCTCCCCAAGATGCGTGAAGAAACCTACCTGCAAATCTACCTGAAAACAAAATCTGTTTAAAATGCAAAGGGCGGTCACACCAAATGTTGATTTGATTTAGTTTATACAGTATTTCCTCTAGGATTTTTTTCCAGCTGGCCCCCGGTGGTTAAACCTCCCCACTCACAATTAGACAATCAGAACTAATAAACAAATGACAAGCAATAGCACAAACAAAACCAATAACAAGATACAAATGAAATTAACAGTACTTTAAGTTTTTCAGGTAGGTCTAACAGTTATATTTAGATACAGATAGTCTCCACTCAATAAACAGTAATGACAGACAGCAGAAGGTTTATTTAGGCTGCTGTCTCTTTAAGATCTAATGTTCTGTTACACGTGCATTTTGCTTCTCAACGTTTTACATTCACTTACCGACTGTGTTTACGTGAATACTCGCCAAGCCAGGCATTTTGATTAAATTTGGTATGTATTTGACCATTTATGCACAATAAGGCTGTGACACTGTCACATAAGGGACATGTTTTAACCGCTCTATTTATTACAGTGATTTTATGTTTTATAGAGTTTTAATTGGTTTTCATGTTTCTTATGTCCATTTTATGCCTCTTAACCATTTTAGTGTGTGTATGTCTTTTAAGAACTGTATGGTTGGCCTGTCAGGTGATCAGTCACCTGACAGGAAGCAGGAGCACTATAAGAAGAGCAGCATGGCAAACAAACAAGGAGGCCATTACTAGCTTCCACTCACACCCGGACTGTGGAGTTACTTTTATTGGACTTACCTTTCCAGACACTTACAGTGGTCAGAGGAGAACTGACCCCCGACTGAGCCTGGTTTCTCCCAAGGTTTTTTCTCCATTCTGTCACTGATGGAGTTTTGGTTCCTTGCCGCTGTCGCCTCTGGCTTGCTTAGTTGGGGACACTTCATTTACAGTGATATCGTTGACTTGATTGCAAATGATTGCACAGATACTATTTAAACTGAACTGAGCTGCATGATGACATCACTGAATTCAATGATGAACTGCCTTTAACTGTCATTTTGCATTATTGACACTGTTTTCCTAATTAATGTTGTTCAGTTGCTTTGACGCAATCTGTTTTGTTTAAAGCGCTATATAAATAAAGATGACTTGACTTGACTTACAGCCCCTTGGATTTCACTCAGATTGGATTGTATATACACTGCTGGACACTCACATTTGGTACTCAACAACACACGGGGATTCTTGGACTGTTTTTAGAGTATGGACAAAATAACTGTTCTTTTAACAGACTGAGTCTACCTGGTTGTATTGTGTTGTTTTAAAGTGTTTTATTGTGAAACTGTAAATAAAACAATCTTATTAACCGTATTTCTGTTTTATGTCATTCTTTTAACACATTTTAACTCTCACACAGAAAAGTCAGACCCCGATTATTTTGGATATACATCAGGTACAGTACTTGCCAAATTTTCTCAAAGAAAAAAAATCTCTCAACTAATGCTGTAAAATATACATGATAGTCATTTGGTACTACATTATTATAATATTGAAGGTTAAAATTGACTGATTTGTAAGCTATACAACTGTTAAAATTATATTAAATTATATATAAGTTTTTTTTTTATAATAAAGTTACAATTACATAATAATATTTCTATTTCAATTCATTTTTTTTACATAAAAATTTAAATGGTGGCTGTCATAAAAAATTGATGGATTTATTCAAGCATAAATTAAACATAAAAACTATAAAAAAAATTATAATGAATATGTTATATGGTGCATATATTTAGCAAAAATTACCCCTCTCTACAATTTATTTTCTGGCTGACTAACAAGTTTATGGACACCAAATATTTGTTTCTGAGGTAAATGTGACGTTACGTGACGTTACGTGACTTTACGTGACAAACATACGTTTGGCTGCATTACAATGTTTTCTAATTTAAAATGTGACCAAAAGTTGTGCATTTGGATGCATTCAGAGAAATTAGCTATTGTAAATGGAACATTTTAACTTGCTCAATTTATGTATGAAATGACTTAAAAAATAAGATTTTCAATTTTGCTGAATGAATTCAATCTTATCTTCCAATGCTGCTTAAGTTAAACGACGCAACTTGTATGAAGAGAGTGTATTTTTTTGCATTAGTATAGAGGTTTTAAAACTCTTTGGGTGAACGCAGACAGAATCATCATGAAGGGCCATCAGTACTCACACAGAGCGTTCTCTTCTTGAGGCTTCTCTTCTCTGCATTGGTATTTGAGCAATTTCATATATGCAGAGTTGAAAAGATTACTGCACAATACTCTTTTCATCACTACTGGCACAGGACAAACTGCATCCAGTTTCTGAAAATTGTTTGTTGCAATACAAATCCAGAGGTGAATTGTTCCACTCCCATGACGGCCATTCAGAAGAGCAGTACTTCAAGGCTCATAAACAAGGCCCATGAGCAACGATGGCAGCAAGCAGGTCATGTACTGCATCAGCTGAGCAACTACCATTGAGATGAAAGGCAATTCTGATGGATGGAGAACTCCAGGCATTACAGACATGTTTGATGTAAAGCATCCCATACATCTCTTTAAAAGATAACCGTTGGCACAGACAAAAGAAAGTGCACAAACATGGTATTTCATATGCTGAGATACCAAGGTAAGTAAACAGCACAAGCTTTGATTCATCAGTTCTGACTCCTGTCGGAGCTTCAAAAGATTTCCATATGCAGCGGCAGATGGCTGGACACCTTTGTCAGCAGATATATGCAAAGACGCGTGTGCGCAGCAGGTTCTTGGCCAGCTCACAGCAGCCATACGGCCTGTGGGCAGGTGTAGAGCGCCACTAAGCCTCTCACGCACTGAAGAAGATAGGATGAGAACAGCGAAAAAACGGCTTCCCGCACCACTGCCTCCATCACTGATGGTCACACTCATGTACAGGCATCAACAGCAAACCACAAGTGTGCTCCTTTAACTCTTATATGAATAAGAAAATAAGGAATGACTGATATTAGAAAGAAATATGAAGAGCCAAATAAGCAAGGAAAGAGAACTGAATGGCTGGTTTTGTCTTTAGTGAGGATAAATCTAATGTGAGTCAGAACATTAGACCAGTGCATTAGGTCTTAAAGTGACAGCAGCGTTATAAACTTGCTGTTGTCTGTGCTGTTCTTTATGCAGTGGTTTAATTCCGGTCCTGGTGCCTACCGCTCTTTTTTATGTCTCTTTTATCTGACAAACCTGATTCAGATCATCTGCTCAGGAGAGAGAGAGAGAGAGAGAGATCAATGAACTGAGCTGCGTTCTGATCGACAGGGTCCCTACGCAGTGTTCACTGCTGCCTGGCATGGCAAACGATATGTTCAGATAACATCTTCCTCTGGCATTCCAAATAAATCAGATATGTCAGGCACAAAATAGGTTAACACATGCTTTTCTTGGTGTATTAAATAATGGGGCAAATACCAGTAAATTGAATAATGCAAACCTTAGTAAATCATGTTGCATGATTCATTTAAATACTGTCCTCCCATAAATTTTTCGTCTGATATTGCATATCAGGGCTCCACATTAAGCCTTGACATCTGGTTGTCTTTCAGACAAGTAAATCAGTCATTCACTTGTCTGAATAAAATGAGTGAAAAAGTTACTTGCCTGAGAGAAAAAAAAAGAAAAGCTTTTTTATTTATTTATTTATGTATTATTATTTTTATTTTTATTTTTTTGGCATAATTTATTCTGAAGCAATAGTCTCATCGTGCTTTGTCAGGTCTTCCTTTAATCAGCATATTTGTGATATTTGCCTTAAATTGATTTCTAGGACACTTTTTAACTTTATGAAAGGCAATATTTTCCTAACCTTCCCTTGTGAAAAATCAGTATACTTTAGAACAATTTATTCATATGTACTTTAGTATAACTAAATATATTTGTGGCACACTATAAATTGGTATACTTAAAGTCTGCTAAATTGGAACTAATTTTGTACTAAATGCATTTTAGTTGTGCAAAAGCAGTGCTGAAGTTCAACTAAAGTTGTATTAAATATACGTGTTTGTGCTAAAGTAGAACTATTCCAAGTAAACTTTAGAACACTTTAAATATCCTCTGTTTTATTTACATTTTGAAATGCAGAATTCATTCAGCATCAGCTTCAAATGTATTTTGGTGACATTACAATTGCAATTCAATTACACTGTAAGAGTGTTAAACATACATTCATATTATACTTATTAAAAACTGAGGTCATACTATCCCTTACTTTTAGTGACTTTAAAATGCATTGCAATGGTACTCCAAGTAAACTTGAAGTGTGCTAATGGGATAATTATTGTGTGCTTCTAATGCAATAAATTAACCTTTATAAATAGAAATTGCATTTTACTAACACTCGCAACATACCAGTCAACTCAACTATCCAGAGCACATCAGTGGAACATTGGACACAGACATTTGAACATTGGCTGAAGGAAACACTGCGGACTGGATTCAAACCTGGGTCACTGCCACACAAGTGCACTCACATTTCCAGATGTGCCACCAAAGCAGACATGCGCTGCGATAAACTGCGGTTACTTTGTAGTCTTTCTATACTGTTACAAATACTACTATAAGTAAAGGTTTTTTTTTTTTTTTTTCATCAATGACAGCACAATTTATATGGACTTAAAGACTGTGAATCACCGAAAAGTCTTAATATAGCCACAGTAAGTGGTGCATGGAAATAAACGTAAAGAACACGAAAGTGCGTAAAAATAGAAACTGGTAAAGTCAGCGGACACAACATTAAATATCATCTGCAGAATATTTTGCTTCACTTTTACCTAACATGATCTGTCATTAGCTCTGCAGGAAACAATTGGATAAACATAAGTAACATAACATTAGTTCTTGTACACGCACTAAAACACAGACAGTTCCGTTAGTTGGTGGAAGAATGTCAATGTACAGAACTGCGTTTCAGCATGCGTAAGGAATAAACCCATCTGTAACATCTCTGCCCATTGTCTCTATGTGCTCTCAATGCACTGCACAAATGTTAATGTAAAATGCAATGAAATGTTTTGGCGGCCTCGCAGTAAGCTGCGGAGTTATATGTAATGTATGAACTGAAATTATTTTAATACATTTGATCACTTTTCATGTAGGTAACATCTCTGAATTTATTTGACATTTTTACTTTTTGTGTAGTTTTGAGGGCTGGTCAGGATAATTGTAATAATTCTTTTAATAATTCATAATATTTTGAAAGCCCAAAGAGCTGCAGTCCACATTTTCAACTGCAATGTTGTTGTTGCCCATACGGGACAATAAAGGACCGTTAATGGGAAAAAAGTGTGTTGGTACAGGTGTATTGGAGTGTATTGGGAATATATTAAAGTAATAAACCTTCTGATCAAGTTTGTGAATTTCTTTCACCATTTCAAATCCATTACATATCTTTACTTTTGTAACTACTTTCTTTAGGCTATGTGACCCTGGACCACAAAACCAATCATAAGGGTTAGATCATATACATCATCTGAAAGCTGAATAAATAATCTCTCCATTGATGTGTGGTTTGTTAGGAGGACAATATTTGGCCAAAATACAACTATTTGAAAATCTGGAATCTGAGGGTGCAAAAAAAATCTAAATATTGAGAAAATCACAGTTGTCCAAATGAAGTTCTTAGCAATGTATATTACTAATCAAAAGAAAATTTACAAAATATCTTCATGGTACATGATATTCACTTAATATCCTAATGATTTTTGGCATAAAAGAAAAATCTATAATTTTGACCCATATGTATTTTGGCTCTTGCAAATATATGCTGCTGTTTTTTTGGTCCAGGGTCACATATGTATGTAAAGCTGCTTTGCAACCATGCAAAATTGTGAAAAGCACTATTTGATGTGTGGTTAAATTATTGAAAAGGTAAAGTTCATAAATATACAAAGTACTGCATCATTATGAATTATAATTATAATTATTTGCAACTCAGAACATTTTTTTTTATCTATACTATTTTTATACTCAAGTAGAACTCAAATACAGTGTATTGTATTGTACATTTAATCATAACAGGTCAACAGAGGATTCAACTAAAATAAATTACTGAAGTGTTACTTCAATATTGAACAGATTAAATGTTTTATTTGCAAATCCCCCATTGTTACATGTGTGCTGTAGGCAAAAGTAGTGTTTGGAAACTCTGCCCTTACAGCACCTGTTAGCAGAAACATACTGGATGTTTCAATTCACACCTCACATTTTCTTTGGTTTGCCCAAAAAGAAAGTCTCATCTTAATAAAAAAAAAAAAAAAAAAAATACATCATCTTAAAATAATTTCGTCATTCTCAGATTTGAAATGCATGGTGAGACTTGTGACTTTAGCTGCAATGAGTTTCTAGACTCTTAAGGTTTCTTCTGGAAAATTTGCCAAATCTGCAACACAGATTCCCAATAGTGTGCACTCTAGCGAGTTCAGATGTTTAGCAATAGTACAGCAAAAACGATTGTTGGTGAATTTCAGAGCTCATGAAAGTATAGGGTGAGGAGAGACTGACTTATCAAGCCCCCTTCACTGAACATACTGTAGCCTATATTTAGGCCCATGTTAAAATCACATTATTAAAATCCCTAAGACACTTTTAAGGGGTGAAGGAACAAACAAATATCAATACATAGAATGTGATATTGTCTTTTGTGCCATAGTCTTAGGTGAGAACTCATACAATTTACATGATATGACAACATACATTACAAACAATCCCCACAGACATACATCATATGGCCTTCATACAGCTACAGGGTTATAAGATGAGTTGTTTCATTCAAACTTTATCGACACTAGTTGTTGTGCTGCGTAAGCATGGACATGTCATTGGGGTTATGAAGTGGCGTCCTCTTTCAAAGGTTAGTTTATATGGGTATGTATGTGTGAAAATCACTTTTAACAAGTTACAAACATGTTGTAGATGGAATTAAGAACCTAGCCAGTGTACTTTAAAGATGAATTTATAGATTTCATCCTTCCCCAAATGCATTTGTAAAAAGTATAGTATTTTACAAATAATTTTTTGTAGTGCACTAAGTTTGTGTTTGATGAAAGCATGAAATAACTACATTTAGAATGTATTTTCAGTTAGTATAGACATGTCAATCTATTTTTAGAATACTTATCATGAAATAAATATATTTTAAAAACAATTAAGTATATTTATTTTTCACTAGGGTTATTAAATGTAAGTGTCATCATTCACATCAAATTCTTACATTTTATCAATTAATTCAGGTAGAATAATAAGACACTTTATGGTTGTTACCATTCAAATGAAATCAGTATCAACAAACTCCATCTTTCTTCTGCAGAGGAAACACAGAAGCTGCATCAAAAGTGCCATTTAGATGTATTTACTCACTGTTTAATGAAGATAAGAGGTTCCATAAATGCATTTACACCATAAAAAGTGCAAATGCATGAATAATGTTATAAGTTTAATGTTTTACTTTCTTAACATACACATATGAAATGCTGGAAAAATGCAATGATACTTTTAAATATGAAACCAAACCACCAGTAGGTGTCACTGTCTTAATGAGTGAGTCATTGATTCAAACGATTCGTTCAAACGGCAGATTCATTCAGTAACGAAACACTGTTGTGTGATGCTAGGAGGCCCTGTCCCTAATGGCACACTTCATGTGTGATTTACAGTGGGGTCGCACCCTTGATACGCACTTCTGCCGAGCTCCACAGCAGACTTTAACCCGACAGTCAAAGCAGCATTACATTACAAAAGTTTGGACTCAAAGAAAGACTGTGAGGGTTTAGGGTGCGATTTTGGACAGGCTGGGGATGCAAGACTGTTCTGCTGTGGCTTTGAATTATTTGTTCACGAAACTGAGCAAAAACGGTCAATAACGCATCTGAAATGTAGGTCTGTTAATATTATCTACTTGTTTATTAAACTACTGTTTTATAAAATCAATGTCACATTTGCAATCGAGCTGACAGTCGGGAAAACATGACTCTTGGTCGTGTGATATTGCTTACCTTTATCATATGTTATCTAGAATATTTATCTTTTTTTCTACTGCAGTATGTTTGTTTCTTTGTGTGTGCTTATTAGTTTTAATTTCTCCTGGAGTTAGACAGGCTGCGCGAGTCAATACATCATCCGTTATCAGTCACCGTTTACACTGAAAGTAATGAATCAGAATCATTCTCGCTAAAGTTTCGGTGCTGCCATAGTTATTGTTTGTTATTGATGTTTTAATCATGTTACTTGTCCGGTCGGGCAGGTAAAATTCTCTTTCACTTGTCCCTTCACAAAATCCACTGTCCCGGACAAGCGTTAATGTCGAGCTCTGCGGGATGCTTCGGATTCCCAAGAGCATTTGACTGGACAGAAAATGAGAAGCTGAAGTGCAGAATGATGCCATCAAACCTACTAATGTACATTTGTCCATTGTACTTTTTGAATGCATACATGTATATCCTCTAAATGCAAAATGTCCTAGCTTAACTAGCTTAGCCTTAAGGCTGAACTGTCCAAAACTTCAATTACTGACAGACATTTTTTGACAGAGCTACAGTTTGTTCAGTAAGCCACAGTTTAATTAAAAAAGACAAAAAGTGGATTTTTGTTTAGTTTTTCCTCCTGCTGAACTGAAAGCTAGAGATTGACCGATATATCGATTTGCCGATATATTCCCTGATATTTAAGCATTTTATCATAATCGGGTATCGGTTTTGTAATATCGGATTCACCGATCAATGCTGCCATCTTGTGGGTGTTTTGAGAATTGTGTCCAGGATCGCCATTGCAGCGCGTCTGAGGGGAGACGATATAACAACAACAAAGTGCAGGTACTTGATTTGCTGTAGTTAGTAAACTTTATTTAACATAACAGACAGTTATGGACGAATTAGATGCATTACATCAACGGTTCTCAATTCCAGTCCTCGCGCCCCCTGCTCTTCACATTTTGTACATTTCTCTTATTGCTTCAGACTTTTGTTCTATTCGAACGTAAGTGCCCTGCGAAGTGGACATCACAGGATATTCTGCCATGATTCCAAGTGAACGTATATGTTCCATTCAAAGTGCACTGAAGTGTGCGAGATGTGAATTTAAATTGTATTTATTTACAGAGGTATATGATGTCACACTTGTCCGTGTGAGAAGACATGGCGTACAGTAGCACAAATCTGTGAATGAATATTCCGCAGTGAGGTAAACTTCAACAGATGTCCCCTGCTCAGGGAGTAGGGAGCAATGAACACTGGGTAGGGATCATGTCAGTGGGAACACAGTACATGCACGGAGCTCACTTCTAACGAGCTGATTATCTGAATCAGGTGTTAACAAAGAGAGACGTGTGAAATATGCAGAGCTGGGGGCGCGAGGACTGGGATTGAGAACCGCTGCATTACATAAATGCCTGATATGTAGGCTAGTTTATTCCTTACCTACTTATTTGTATTTTTTTGTATTTTTTGTATTTTTTATTCTTTTTTATGTGTTTTTTGTTCTGTCGCTGTCATTCTGTTGCAATGCGGAACTTCTGTCACGAAAACAAATTCCTGGCAATAAAGCTCATTCTGATTCTGATTTATGCAGACTGGCTCTAAGAAATAGAGACCAACTCACGGAGTCATGTTAAATAATCCATCAAGTCCCGTCCCAATAAAGACGTAACTTTGCCTGAATTAATATGCAGCCATGAATGAGTGTATGGAAATAAAAGCGCTGAATTTAATTCTCTCTCGGTTGTCTATGCTCATCGTTATTCTCGTGAAGTCGGAGTCAAGCAGATAATCCGTCAAGATCCTCTCCCAATAAAGACATAACTTTGCATGAGTTAAATAATACAGCCATGAATAAGTGCATGTTGGAAAAAAAGCGCTGAATTTAATTCGCTCTTTTGTAAATTTGCTCCATCATTAGTCTCGTGAAGCCGCTTTCATATTGCTGTTCACCAGCGGGTTGATGTGGTTGATGCTCAGGAAATGCTCCAGCACGGCCACCGGCCACTTTTAACAAGATTCACTTTTTTTATATAACCATTATTTTGCTAATAAACATCTAAATAAATACAACTATATGGAAATTAATTATTTATTATCGCCGCGAGCGATCACAGTTTGAGTATAGTTCTGTGTAACTGCACAGATAAACCGCGCTGTCAGCAGGCATTTCATAATCTAGAAGGGCAATACATTATTGATAATTTTGATATAACATTCCAGTTGAGAAATGCAATAAAATACGATGTTTGTTTTATATTCCAATATTCCAGAGAATATTATTCAGTGAATTAACATTATCCAGTGAATTATTCTTGACTCTGTAGCTATTAAACGGCTTATAAACCTACTATAACGGAAGTTTAAAATGAAGTTGATATGACTCCTGTCCTTTATTTATTTTCTCCATTTGAAAACATTAGACATTCTACATTTTTTTTTTTTTTTTTGCTTATTGTTAATATTAGTGTTGTTGCTGTTGATGCTTTTTTAAAATGTTTTTTTTTATTGTAATATACAGATTAAATTTAAAATGAAAGACTAATTTTCAACACTGTTTAAAAAAAAGATGGAAAGAGGAAAACCTGAGTGAAATATGTTCTTTTTTCACTCTGTCATTTATTTACTTTATAACAGTTAATAAATATCAGTTCTGCATATCGGTTATCGGGCACATAAACATGCAAATAATTGGTATCGGTATCGGTTATAAAAATAAAAAAAAAATCAATATCGGTCGATCACTACTGAAAGTATACTGAACTGTGACTTCAAAACTGAATCCCATACAGAAACGTCATTTTTATCTACCATTAGACCCCTAATTACAGTAACATGTAATTTTGGGGGAGACGTGGCCTAACGGGTAGAGTGTTAGACTTGCAATCCAAGGGTTGTGAGTTCGAGTCTCGGGCCGGCAGGAATTGTAGGTGGGGGGTGTGAATGTACAGCGCTCTCTCTCCTTCAATACCACGACTGAGGTGTCCTTGAGCAAGGCACCGAACTCCCAGCTGCTTCCCGGGCGCCGCAGCATAAATGATACCCACTGCTCCGGGTGTGTGTTCACAGTGTGTGTGTTTGCACTTTGGATGGGTTAAAAGCAGAGCACGAATTCCGAGTATGGGTCACCATACTTGGCTGTATGTCACGTCACTTTCACTTTTCACTTTCATGAAATACATTTCACAGTGTTTGCTTCTGAAGCACAATATTTTTACGCACACAGACCTTAATACTTAACACAAAATTATACTGTCAAGACAAAGGAATCTTTATACAGCACAAAATAAACTGTACTGATGAGAAGTAGCGTGTGTGTGTGTGTGTGTGTGTGTGTGTGTGTGTGTGTGTGTGTGTGTGAAAGATCGAGTGAGAGAAGTGAAGCAAGGTAATGTTACCTACTGTATCAGGAGTAAACTGTGCTACAGATTGTTAGCAAATGTATCCTCAACTGAATGTGTGTTGAATATCTTTGACATAGAAAGCATTTTTATCTTTGAACTACAGAGGAAACATCTGTATATTTTCTGCTTATTTTTGTTAATCTCATACAGTGTCTTGAAACTGAGCTGGCAGAGCAGATGAAGACGTCTGTGTGCCGTCTGAAGGAACTGACAGAACTAATCAGTCATTTAGTGCTTCTCAAAATCTATTTTGATTCTTTTAGTGGTACTGCCGCCCACCACAGCAGATCACTCGCAGTGAGAAACGGGATCGTTTGGTGCATCACTAATTCAATATTAAATTAATATGTTGTGTGCTTTTGTTCCAGAACTCATTAAAAAAATATATATTTGTAAAAATGTATTTAAAAAAAATGTGTATGCACAAAATTAACATCTACTTCAATATGAAGGAAATATATATGCACACATATATATATATATATATATATATATATATATATATATATATATATATATATATATATATATCAATTACTGCCAGATTCATGAGGTTCAATTCATCAACCTGATACACAATCCTGTCCGCTGGAAACGGATGAGAAAACTACACAGCAGGTCTGATATCATGATGTGACACTAGAGGAGAGTGTGCAGTGTGATACGCTGCTTCAGCTGCTAAATGCTTAATGCTCCAGCACTCTCATATCTCTCATTTCTAAATGTACTGAGAGGAGTCATTCAGCCAAAGATAACACATACTGATATCATTTATTCATACTCATGTCAGGTTAAGTCACCTTTATTTGTATGGGTGGCCGATTTAGAAAGAAAAAGACAAATTTCAGTTCCATAACTATTTAGCTATAAAGCAGTTCTGCAGAATAATACAGAGCCATTATTCAGCTAAGCTCAGTTTTTGTCTAAAAGTATGAATGCAGTCAACTTGATAAGTATTACTGAATATAAAGTGTCTTTAATTTAAACTTTTTCTGCTGACTTAGTTATGACCAGTTTTTTCTTTTTCTTTTTTTTTTCTTTTAGTAGAACACGGGATATATATATATAGTGATGAGTGTCCCGAGAACAGATCAGCGTTGCCCTGGAAACGGATACACTACACCTGCAGAAAGTCATCACAGGCTGATCGGCCACACCTGAGACTCGTTTGCCCGCGGCCAGATAAGCCATTCGAGGCCCGACAACGGGGAGTCTAATGTATCCAAAGCGGTTGAGAACTAACCTGTGTTTGCTCCTTTTTCTCCAGACACCAGTGTGTGACCGATCAGTGCCAGAGCGAGACTGCACTAAAGAGCACCCAGCACCGGGAGACCCACACGGAGAGCACTCGGACACTCAGCACGCACGTGACTCACTCAAAACCCTCGACTGTGAATTAATCCACCCTCCGGGGTATTTATTTTGAGCTCTCCTTTTCATGTGTTCCTTCCACCCCGTCACATACATATACATATACAAATATATATACACACACACACACACACACACACACATATATATATATATATATATATAATGTGTGTGTGTATATATATACAATTAAATTTGTTTTGTCTGTTCTTATTTTATCACTGACTGTATATCTGTCTTCGACCATGTTTGAACATTATATTAGTTAGGCTACCTTTACTAGTTTTTACTGTGGGAATCAATCATAAAATTGGAATACGATCACAGTGACAACATAATTTATTAGATTATGATGGTAAAAAACAAACAAACAAACAAAAACAATGAAACAATAACTATTCATTCATTAGTTCATTTTTATTTCTTTTTTTGTAACAGGGCCAGTGAAAATTTTGTCAGGCCAAGTCAAAAAAAATGGAAGCACTGGCCCGACCCAGACAATCCTCGACATTGAGCCCTCTGCTGTCATTATGAAATGATGCTGTACTTAAAAGAGCTGCATGGAGGTTCTTCAGAATTTATCCTTTTTACAAGAAAGAAAATCATTCAAATTGGAAACAAAGATAGATAAGGGATGAATTGATGGCCAAAAAGTGCTGGTCATCTCAGGCTGATCTAAATGAAGAAGCAGAATAGTGTGGAGAAACAGAAAATAATGAGGAACATCCACCATTATTTACCAGAACAATGTGTCTCATCTGCTGCTGCACCGTCCTTTTCATAGCAGCTGAATCACCGATGCGTTCTGATAGCCTTGCTGAATTATTCTATACATTTTACCATGCTGCTGACCTCTGATTAGCCTGCACAGGGCACAATGAAGCCACATGTTGTCTGCATCTGTACCGCTGGTGACATGCACACTTTTAAAGCCAATGGGTTAGTGAAATAAATGTATTATTCTCACCTCTGTAAGATCTCTGCAGTGCTGTCATAAGGGTTATGAGAAGAAAGAGAACTACAGAGAGAGACAGAGACCTGAAATACAGCGTGGGATTGTTGGTGTTGTGCACTTTAATCATTTAAACAAGTTCTGCATGCTGGAAAGCTCCACACATTTATTCACTGTAACGAATGTGTGAGAATGGATCCACTCTAGATTTTAGTCTAGATATGAAGATGGAAAGCTGCTGATTCGGTGCTGTTTTGGGCCTTTTCTGAGCATTTGTATGGGTGCAGCCACTCTGCTTTTATAGAAGAAAGGATGGATAGACAGACAAAATTGATGTCATTTGCAAAGAATGGCAGTATGAATTCAGCTGCTTCATACCTTCGATATGCCAACACTGAAAATGAAACATGGTGTTGACGTCAGGGCTAGTATTTAAAATGCATTAATGAACTGTGAAATTGTGTCACTGCATGTGTTTGTGGGAATCAAAGCCACAGTCTCTTGTGTTTGCAGTGCAGTGCTCCACCACTGCAGATACATAATCCTGAGGAACGGCGTGACGGCGCAGCTGCTCTGCCCTACATGAGCTGCAGATTAGTGAGACTGCTATGAAGCATCATGTACCCAAAGCTGGAGGACAGCCAAAACCCTGCAGCATTTCAGCCAATGTAATAAAACTGATGACTTTAGCCTGAGTTAGTGAACGGTGCAGGTCTGCAGCGCATACTGAAGAGAAGAGATCAAACAAAAACAACTGCTGTGTTAAAGTGCCTGGTTATGCAATGAGACACCCCCTGAAAATGTCAAACGCAGACTTCCTGTGGATGTCATGCAGCAGGGGGTCTGAGGAAGCCTTGCGCCTGAGAGCATAAAAAAGTGACTGCGACGCATTCTGAAATACTCATAAATACAGTTAACAAGCTGTGTTGTGGAGCCCAGAGACCTGGTTTGATCTTTCTAAAGAGCATAAAAAAATACAAAAAAAAATCATGATTTGTGATTTCTGAATGACTTTTCTCTGAGATGAAGAGAGCTGCTTGTTTTCCACCCTGTTTTGAAATTCTGAACACTTTTCAAAAACCACATGCAGAACTATTTTGCTTTAACAGGGAGGCTGCTCATCTGTCAAAGACTGACGCAGGACAGAACTTCCTCTGCTCCAGTAGAACCACTTACTGCAGATGTGGAATGAGCTGTGAACATCTGGAAAAGTGCAATAAGACCAGTCTCTGTGAAAATCTCATTGGTCAACATGCCTTTGTCAGAGCATTGCAGCAAGTTAAAACATTCTCAAATGTTTGGTAGCATGATATAGTGCCTTTTCTCTATGTCATTTGCTATTTTGCCTAGTGTTTTTACTTCTATGACATTGTAAAGCACCATCCCTGTTTCAGATCAATGTATTCTCAGTATCGCATCAAGTGTGTCATGCCTTAAAGGGGTCATATGACGTTGCTAAATAGAACATTATTTTTGTCTATTTGGTGTACTAAATTGTGTTGATGCGGTTTAAGGTTCAAAAACACATTATTTTCCACATACTGTACATGACTGTTTCTCCTCTATGCCCCGCCTTCTGAAACGTGTCGATTTTTAAAGCTCATCGGTCTGAAAAGCGAGGTGTTCTCTGATTGGCCAGCTATCCAGTGCGTTGTGATTGGCCGAATGCCTCAAGAATGTGACGGAAATGTTACACGCCTTAAAACTGTGATGGTGTCTCCTGGCACGACCAGACAAAAACAATAAAACCCATTACTAACGGGCCATTTATTGCATCCAGTGGGGACATAATTACTGATTATAATGATTAATACTGTCTTTTTATGCATTGCATGCATAAAACCATGTCTGCATTTGTGATCGGAGAAATGACAAACAAGCTCTACTCTACCCCAATGGTTCTCAATTCAAGTCCTCGCACCCCGTAAATACAACTTAACCTGTTAGCCAGAATGAAAGTGCCCTACCTTACTTAAAATTGCAACAGTTCCTTACTTCACTGTGCTACACACACAATTTTGCCGTCTTTGGAAAGAAGACCCTTTGGGCTTTACTTTTCATCATCCAGAGTTGATAATGCTAAAAAAAAAGAAAGTTATAGACACTGAAATGCCTTGAAAAAAATTGTACAACACTGATTTTTTTTTTTTTTAATTTCACATAAAATACATGAAATCAGTCCTGGAGCAATCTAGAAAAGTAATGGGTTGAAAGTTACATCTCATGAGTTTATATTTCAAATCTGTAGAAGATACCATCTTCTCTACGATCTGTCGTCGATGTTTGATGCTTAGATTTTTATAATGATATATAGTTTGTCAAGATTAATTTTGTCCAATTACATTTAATCTACTTGTAAACATTGACGTGCAAACAAACACAGTTCAGTGCGTTGGTGTCCAGGTGCGGATTAACAAGTTAACCACTGATTTCTAGTCGTGTCCTCTTTTGGAAGGCCAAACAAAGTAGTTTCGCTTTCACAACGAAACACACAGCGTTCCACAACATGGCGCAAAAGTTACGCCTTCTTTCTTTGCGTAAACATTTGGGTGGCGTTATGCAAGACATGTAGACCTGGGAGCGTTTTTAAACGAGGCGTTTTAGGGGGGCGTGGATGAGTCTTATCTTTTATAAAGAATATCTCTTTGGGTTTGAAACTTTAGTCTTTGCAACTTTAGGGATCTTATCTATACACGAACAGCTTGTAACAGTGGTGTTTGAAATCGCATCATATGACCCCTTTAAGTCAGTCTGCAAACTTCTCGGCAAACACTGACAAAGAAAGCCTTAACATCAAGAGAAAACAAGTTTTCCCATCCGCATTAGTCCATTCATCACTAAATCACTGTGACTTTGCTTCTTCAAGAAAAAGAAAAAAAAACTCCTTTCTGTCAGCTAAACAGCCATAAAGTAGCAGAAGTGCTGAAGTTTTGTTTGTTTAATCAGGGCTTAGGTGACCTCATTCGTCCAGATCAAGAGCGTTTTCATCCGTCAAGTCCGACCCTCAGAGAGCAGGGATTAGTTCAGATCGCCGGCTCTTACGTTCACCCTTCTTATGCATGTTCTGTCAATAAACGCCGCCAGACCTCCCTAAACTCCTCCCGTTTCCCAGCTTTGTTCAGGTATTTAGGGTTGAGAGGAGAAGCTTATGTCAACACATCCACCATTCCTGAGATCCCCAAACCCGCTCTCATCTGCAATTCTTCACAGAGACACACATTAATGGGAGTTCTATGCAAATCGCACCCTCTGTCAGCTTAGGGATTTGACTCAGAACAACTCGTCTATTACAGGAGAACTACATGTTGACACTCGTTGGACCCCGTCTGCAAATTTTTGGTTGATTGATCATCACCAAATCAGAACCGAGCAGTCGGTCAAGATCAGTCTGATTAGCTTAGGCTAGACACACACTTGAAGATTTTAAAGGGTCAGGTCACCCAAAAATTAGCCCATAAATTATTCACCCTCAAGTCATCCAAGGTGTATATGACTTTCTTCTTTCAGGTGAATCCAGTCAGTTATATAAAAAGTTGTCTTTGATCTTTCAAGCTATTTCATTGCACTCAGCGGGTGTTGTATTGCTTCAGTCCAAAAGAAGTTAAATAAAAATCGGCAATCCATTAAAAAAAAAGTGTCTTACACAGCTCCGGGGGGGGAGGGTGAACAAAGGCTTTCTGTAGTGAATCGATGTGTTTTTGGAAGAAAAAAATCTATATTCGAAACGTAATAATCACTTGAATCTAGCTTGTCACTGTTGTACACAGTAGCAGCTCCGGAGGAATAACATGAGGTCAACTTTGTGCATGCGCCGCTCAGAAGTGACGCATGCGGAAACGCAGCGGAGAGATCAAAACAAAACAATAGTCACTAATTAGAAGTACAAAATGAGGATTTGTAAAGAAGAATGTTGGAGGATTTTGATATAAGCCAAGAAGAGACTGGTTTTCCTTTGCTAAAGTAAGGAAACTTCTTTTGATCCTGTAAACAAACGTTGGTTTTCACGAGACTCACCGGCACATGTGCAGCGCTGACCTCCATACGTCATGCTCCCGGAGCTGCTTCTGTATACAACTGTTGGCACAAGCTAGATTCAAGTGATTTTTATGTTTTGAAAATTGATATTTTTCTTACAAAAAGGCATCGATTTGCAACAGGAGGCCTTTGTTCACCCCCCGGAGCCGTGTGAGACATCAGAGGAGCCAGGATAGCCAATGAGAGCAAGCAATCATCTCATACTGGATGTTGTGTGCTTCTATAGCTGAAACTTGCCAGACACAAACATGCCACGAAAGTAGAGCATTGAGAAAGAATATCACCCATATTCTATTTATTACTATATTTTGTTTCTCCAGGAGAGCCAGCTGACAACATCGATAGTCCTCCATGTGTTTTCTTCTCCGTGAGATCTCGTGTCACTGTGAAATCATTCCTACAATCAACGAGTGTCTGGTCGAATCATCTAGTGTGTGCGTTCAGAGGTTCAGAGCTAAGGCTTAAAATTGGTTAAAACTGTCTTAATTTCTGTGGTCTCCCATGGTTTTAAAATTGGTTAAGATTTGAAAATCATCTAGTGTGTCCCAGGCCTTAGTGAATCAGTGCACAAGATTGTTCTGCAAAAAATGACATATATATGATTTCATTACACACTTCATCATTACATATTATATAATTTTCAAATTTTACATTTTTAACTTGTATTAATTCCACAACTGTGCACATAATCCAAAAGGTTGAGTTCAGCTATGTGGTTTTCATGATAAGGTTTAAAAGGGTGTGCAGTTCATTCACCTTTCAATGACCAAACTATAAAAAAAAATTTTTTTTTTCACTGTGAAAACATTTAGTGAAAATGGTTAATCTTGTCACACTGGGTCTGGTTATTTTCATCTTCCCTGTTTGCCACGCTTTAGTTCTAGACCTCGTTAACAGCTCACTTTTGCATTATTCAAAACATTATGATGCACAGCTAAAAATGGGCATCATTATTGTCTGTGCCATCACGTAGCTCCTCTGCGGAGAGCCCTTTTATTTCTGCATGGAAAGGTGTGTAAATATAGCCATCCTCGGGAGACATGAATAAAGATGCATGCGTCTCCTGTGACTGGTGTCCACACAGAAAGCGTGACGCATCAGCAAACACATCAAAAACCTGCAGTCTTGCTTTGCTGTGAGTCGCTCACACTGATGAAAGAGCCCTGCATTAAACTGGTTATCATTCTGCAGATCACATGCATTTTTTCATCTTGGACAGAGATAATCGGCTGGGCGAGGATGTCTTGCATGAAAATGAAGGCAAACAAACTCGTTTAGCTGCCAAAATGGAAACAGAAGAGAAAAACAGCATCTACATTCAAATCCAAGGGCTGCCTTCCACATGCAAAGATTTCCTCCAAAATCACTATGGGAAAATGAAACAGGCGAAGGAGCAGGACTAAACAACTTGCCAAATAAATGAATAAATGGACGTGAAATATAGATTTGAGTGTGAACAAAACAGGTATGGAGAGATTCGAGAGACATTAAACTAGTACAACTACGTAGAAAACCAGCATAATTTTAGACAAATATTATTCAATCACAGTCATGTGCTCTAAAGAGAAAGGTAATAAACTATAATAAGCACCCTCTTTATATTAGACCCTTTTCAGTGAACTGATTCACTGAACTGAACTCAATTGTGGCATCACTCAACATTTTTCATATTTCAGAATGTTTTAGTAAGGTAATTGCTGTTTATTCGTATGCATTGTACTGTAATAGTGGTGCATAAAAATGAACATTTTTAATATTTTCTTTTCTTGTGTTAATTTGTGTGGAAAGCATTATAAAATTTTTTACTGTATTTTATGTCTTGCATTTACAATCAACCTCTGAAGCCACTTTATTTTTAATTATTAAAAATATATATGTGCTCCTGTAGCTCAAGTGGTAGAGCATTGTGTTAATGAGTGCAAGGTTGGGGGTTCGATTCCCTGGGAGCACATGTTAGGTAAAAATTGATAGCCTGAATGCACTGTAAGTCGCTTTGGATAAAAGTGTCTGCTAAATGCATAAATTTTATTTTATTTAAGCACTGTGAGTCGCTTTGGATAAAAGTGTATATATATTTTTTTTTTTTTTTTTTTTTTTTTTTGCATCAAAATTGACCATTGTCAGAAGCCTGAAAACATTGCGATGTTATGGTTTAAGCTATATCACCAAGCTGTTTATAACTGTAGCATTTCTTGATGGGACTTCCTGAG
Organism: Cyprinus carpio; assembly: GCF_018340385.1. Lineage (NCBI taxonomy): Eukaryota > Metazoa > Chordata > Actinopteri > Cypriniformes > Cyprinidae > Cyprinus > Cyprinus carpio. The sequence continues at coordinate 1,513,133 of NC_056591.1, forward strand.
GAGTCACCATCAGTACAACAGAACATGGTAATTAAGTAGGTTAAATACAGAAAAGCCTGGGGCTGAGTTTATCTGATTATCCAGGTGTAATCCCAGGTCTCCTCACTGCTATTTTTCTCAGATACAGCATAAGCTGACGCTGGCAGATCTCAGATCTCTGCATCCATCCTCTCAGAGACGAGCAGAGAACATCACTGCTGCTCAATCTTCACTTTTCCCTTCATCAAACATGGTCTCAAAAGAGCAGAATAACTCCTGTGGCCTTTCATGTTGACTTACAGCTACAGGATAATATTGAAGACAGCCTATAGTGTGCAGACAAAGTACAAATAAAAAGAAATCTGTAAAAGACTGTGTGAAATACTGGCCTCAGTGCATGTGAGGATAAAGTCTTCTGTGCTAACAAGTCCAGTTCAACAGAGATGATTTTTTAAAATATCTTTAATGCTCAGCAGAAGAAAGTCAAATAGGTTTTGAGGAATGACTTAAGGGAGAGTAAATTAAGAAATTGTGCTATCATTTTTTTGGTGAACTATCCCTTTAATTGAAGTACTTTAAAGTAAAACAATTTAAGAAGGGAAGCAGAGAAACTGTAATAAAATTCATAAAATATACAAATAATTATTATTGTAGTTTAACACTGGATATGAAAAGGCTATAGGCTTCGCTTATTGCATGCTGTAACTAATCACTTGTCCAGGCAGACTGTAGCTGAGGTCAGTGTCTCTGTGAGCCGTCTGTGAGAAAAAGCTTCTCCTCAACAAACTTTCACTGCTCTGGTAATGTCAACTGTAAAGCACTGCTGATCATTTGATATTAATGTTTGTTTTAAAAGTATACACATTAATACAAAGAAATAAAACTAGAAGACATTAAAGGGGTCCTATTACGCTCTTTTACAAAGTCTTGATATTGGTTTGGGGGTGTACTAGAACAGGCTCTCTGTAACAGGGTCGTGTAGGCAAGGTCAGATCCAATTGCAGCTTTTTATTCAAACAAAGAGCACAGTCAGACAGGCAAATATCATACACCAGCAAACAGTGTCCAGAGGGAAAAGCTAGAGAATAATCCAACGCAGGCAAAAGATAAAGGCAAGCAGCAAGTGATCAGAGGCGAGATAAACAGGCTAGGGTCAGAACAACAAGACTAGGAAACAGAATACAAGCACTTAGTATGGCAGCTAGGATAATCAATACTGAGCCCCTGTGTGTGAGTGAGTGCAACCTTTATAGTGTCTGGGTTATTGGAAACAGATGAGTGTGTAATCAGAGGGGACCTTGGGAAATGGAGTCCAGGGTGAATGAATGAATCTGAGTGGCGTGTGTGGCAACCTCTGGTGGTGAGCAGGGAACGGTTCGTGACACTCTCATACTAGGTTGTTCGAAAAACAAATTATTTTTCACATATTTTACATTATTACGACACCTCTCTCCCCAGTCTGGTATGAACGGCTCAAATAGTTCCTGTATCAAATGAAGGCCTGCCTTCTGAAATACGAAATGTGTTGTGATTGGTTAGCTGGGCCAGTGTGTGCTCTGATTGGCTCCACTTGGCGCCTGCACGGGAAATGTTACGCCCCTTACCATAGCCACCTGCGAGCTTCAGTGTAAATATTGCATCAAAATCAAATAAATTTGAGCGCAATTTAAAGGTGACATAGAATGAAAAAATAAATTTTATAAGGTGTTTGTACATAGTTGTGTGGCCGCAGTGTGTGAAAACAATCAGCCTATAATGGTAAAAATCCACCCACTCACTGTTTTATAATCCTAATAAATCATTAACAGTCTCTCCACACTAGCAGTTCCAGATTTCTCACTACTAGCCCATTTGTGACGCTCTCTGCCAAACTCTTAGCAAACACAGCTCTGAGTGAGAAGCAGCGTTCCGCCATTACTGTTCTCTTGCTGTAGCTGCTGGAGGTACAATGTCAGTGCCAAAGAGCCATTAAAACTGTTGTGTGTTGGGATCCACCAATGAACATAGGAGTCTCCATAGACTGCTGAAGACACGGTGGTTAAATTTCATTTTGGAAGGAAAAAACGGAGGAGTCCTATACGCTTGTGCAAACATTTTACACTGGACTGCCTGTGCAAAGATTGCTTCTGAAAGAGGGATCGATACCAATGCTTCGTGTGCAAAAGTCCAGACTTCAGACAAAGTAAGCCTCACGCATCATATTTTGTTTTCCAAAAGCGCTTCCTGGCTCTCAGTAAGGCTAATGTTGCTAAAGCTACCAATGTCTCTGCCTGTTTTCACTAATGGTGCCTTCACGTGCTACCAGAACAATCGTGAATAGGAAAGTGGTAGTTAAAAATTCCAGTAACACGGTCACCACCAGTTAAACTGTAACAGGAAAGTGTTAGTTATTGATTGCAGTAACACGGTCACCACCAGTTATTAAAGGGGACAAACACAAAAAACTGTTTTGCCTCATACCCCAAAAGTTGCAATTTCAACAATCTATAACAAATTATCTGTGGGGCATTTTGAGATAAAACTTTACATACAGACTCTGGGGACATCAGAGAACAATTTAAAATTTTGTGTCAATGCATTCTATGGCACCTTTAAACCCGGATGATTTTAACCATTCTAAGTTCGTCTGTCTTGGGAACACTAGCATGTCTCTGTCATAGTGATAACACTCGTTGGCTTCTCTAGTGCAGCTGAACCAGGTCTCGTCCCATTCGTCAATATCTGTGATACCACAAATCCCGGAAAATATGCGTTGTACCCTTACCAAAAAGTACTATACTTCAAGTTTATTTTATTAAGTATACTTAAGTAAAGTTCAAGTATATTTTTAAATATACTTTATGTAGCAAGTATACAAATATCAGTGTTCTAGTAGTATACTTGTAAGTGTACTGTTTCAATACTCCTTGGAACTAAATTGGCCCACTTTCTAGTATATTAAAGTATACTTTTAATTTGTATATATTTTGTTATATGAATATCTGAACATACAAAACATCCAAAGAAAGAACAGGGTATCTGCTTGTAAACAAAAACATTTGATTTAAGCTTCATGCATTCTTTTTTTAAACACTTGAATTTGGGTAAGTTTCTAAAAAAAAAAGAAAAAAAAGAAAGAAAGAACATTTTGAACAAAAAGCTGAAAAAAGACTATGAATTGGATTCAGAATGACAATCAAAATCGATCAACACCCCAAAGCTTGACTGTAATTATTACCTCTTCATCGGTCGACATTTTATTCCATAACATTACAGTTTTGATGCTGCTTCATGTCCAGTGGCGGTTCTATATTGAATTATACCCTGGGCGAGACCCCCTTCAAGTCAAGACTAAACCAATTCACCTTGGTGACCACATAATCGTTTTGTATTACCTATTTTAAGCCATTTCACACAATTCAGGAAAACAAAAATGTGCAGGAACTATAGGCCTGTATTTATAATATTATGAATGAAATGTGTGTTATTTGGAAGAAAGTCAAGGTGTGACTGACTTTAGCCCACTACTTCCATTAGAGTATTGCTCTATACAGTGGATCCCCCACCTGAGAAGTACATAAAGCCCATTTCTGAGAAGTACATAAAAAGTAAACTAAAAGCATACTTTCCTATTTTTAGTTTAAAAGAAGTATACTAATAGCACACTTTTTCATAAGGGTAGTCCAAACGAGTCGATCGTTGTAGTTTTTAAAAAGTGATTTCTGCTAAATAAAATATCTCCTATTGAAGTGGACTTTGAGCTTTGAGCCTGAACTTTTTATGCTCAAGATCAACATTGCAGACTAACTAAAGTTGAAAAAGTGAAACTGTGTAATAGGACCTCTTTAAGCTAACGCTCTTTCCATTTCTGAGAATCAAGGAATTTTATGAATAGACAGATTGAATCCAATTTCTCTCACCAAAAACACAATTTCAGGGGTTTTCCAGCTCGAGCACATGAGTTTCATACTTCCTCTGAAGCGTTAATAGTTACCTGCTGTATATCCACAAATCAGTTTTCACTTGTGCCATTTTGATTTGGCTTTTAATGTCACACATCTTCATACATATTCACATTATATAGGACTAAAGCATAAATGTAAATGTGCAAAAGTTTCAGATAGTTTCAGATAGTTTCAGGCAGTTTCATGGAGTTCTATTAAGCATGCGCAGGAGTCTAGCCTAAAGAATGTTTATGTGTCTGTGTATATGCTCTTTCTTAAGTCGCTGCTAGAACTCTAATTCTACCTCTATCATTTGAACTAAACTAATGGCCTCTCTTATTCAATGCGATGGTTTAGAATTCCCGTAATCCACCATCAAACTGCTATGTACATGATCGTCCTCATCGGATTTCCGTCAAGATCAGACTCTAAACTATTTCATGTAATACTCAAGGTACATACTCTTAGCAAACTGCTGGTGGTGGTTACTTCTCACATGCTCCTCATGTCCAGTCTATCACGTTTTTTTTTACATACAACGGCCTACCGTGGTCATCTACACACGAGGCTTTCACATCACAGTTTATAGAAACGTACACAGGCTATCAATGTCATTGCAGCCCATCGGGCCTTCACTTTACATGCCTTATTGAGGCTTCACATTACTCAGCCTATAGACGGCCTTTGCTCATATCAAGAGATTCAAGATTCAAGATTCAAGATTTATTTGTCACATACATGGTTATATGGAGAGCATATGACCAGCAGTGAAATGTCAATCAGGTCCGCTCCATGGACAGTGCAATTATTAAAGAACACAAACACAAGAAAATTATACAAAAAATATTATATGGAAAAAGTAAGATAAAAAAATAAGAATAAAATAAGATGCTTATAAAAAAAAATGTGCAGGACAGTATACTGTAGAATTAATAAATATTAAGATGAGCAGGAATGTACAAGAGGAGAATGTGCAAACAGGTTGTACAGGGTATTTACATAGCAGCAATAGAGGTAAAAAAAAAAAGTAAATAAATAAAAATAAAAAATTATAGAAATTGCTGTGTTCAAGTGTCAATGTCCGTATATTCAGTATCTTACTGATAATTAAGTGAAGTCATGTAGAATTTAAGAGACTGAGTTTGAATTTAGGAGCCTGATGGCATGGGGGAAGAAGCTCCTCCTAAGTCTCTTAGTTTTTGCCATTAGGCTACGGAAGCGCTTACCAGCTGGCAGTAAAATGAAAAGATGGTTACTGGGGTGGATGGAGTCCTTGATGATTTTAACAGCTCTGCTTTTGCAGCGTTTGAGGTAGATGTCCTGCAGAGAGGGGAGAGCAGACCCTGAGATGCACTCAGCTAAGAGCACAACTCTGACTGGAGCTGTTCCCATCCCACACTGAGATACACTGAGTCAGTACACTTTCTATGGCCCCTTAATAGAAAGTTTTCAGGATTGCTGGTGAGACCCTGAATTTCTTCAGCTGACACAGATGGTACAGTCTTTATCTGGCTTTCTTAACCTGAGTTTGAATGTGGGTAGTCCAAGTCAGGTCCTCTGAGATGTTTACACCGAGGTACTTGAAGCTGCTCACCCTCTCCACAGGGGTCCCACTGATCATAAGAGGAGTATAGGGCTGCTGCTGTCTCTTCCTGAAGTCAACAATCAGCTCTTTAGTTTTACTCACATTCATAGAGAGACAATTTTCCTGGCACCATGATGTGAGTTTCTCTACCTCATCCAAGTATGAGGCTTCATTGTTGTTGGAAATGAGGTCCAGAACCACAGTATCATCAGCAAATTTGATAATAGATGTGTGTAGAGAGAGTAGAGCAGGGGACTCAGAACACAGCCCTGTGGGGCTCCTACGTTCAGGGTGATGGAGTTAGAGGTGAACTGGCCTACTTTCACCACTTGAGGTCTGCCGGTGAGGAAATCAAGAATCCAGTTGCATAGTGAAGAATTCAGGTCCACGAGTTTAGAAGCTAGCGTGATGGGGACTATAGTATTGAAAGCTGAGCTATAGTTGATGAATAGCAGCCTTACATAGTTCCCATTGGTGCTGTCAATGTGCGTGAGAGAAGAGTGCAGGATGTGAGAGATGGCATCTTCAGTGGATCTATCAAACTGAAGAGGGTCAAAAGTATCAGGGATGGAGGAGCAAATGTTGTTCTTTATAAGTTTCTCAAAGACCTTCATGACTGTTGGCGTGAGGGCAACCGGACGATAGTCATTCAGGCAAGAGGGGTTACTCACTCATGTTCCCCAATGAGAGACCGCCGTTGTATCCAGCAGTGCATTTGTTTACTGCAGCACGGATTGTTCTGTCCACTCACGGTTTCTGATTTGAGAAGGTCCTTATAGTTATTGTTTCATTTGTTTGTTGGGTTAGGGTGTTTTATGAGGTTGTTGATACATCCGTGAACTTGTTAACGTCAGAGGAACTAGCATGGCTTCAGAGTGGGCGGCCCAACGCGTCACTACCCTCTGCACTGGGGGTTCTTGAATGAGCCTTTGTTTATATTCCGGTGTGAGGAAAATGGCGGCATGGTCCGATTTGCCAAAAGCTGGTAGTGAGCGAGCTTTGTAGGCATTCTTAAACTGAGAGCAGCAATGATCCAGTGTATTCGGTCCTCTGGTTGGACAGGATACATGTTGATATAAGTTCGGCATGACCTGCCCAAGTCTGGCTTTGTTAAAATCCCCAGCGATGATAAGAGCAGCATCAGGATGTTTGTTGATGTAGCCGCTGAGCACATCGTGGAGCTTAGAAGAGCCAAGTCGGTTTCAGCTTGTGGTGGGATGTAAACATCAGTAACAATGATCAATGACCACTCTTAACAATGATCGATGATCGCTCTTAACAATGATCAATGAAAACTCCCGGGGAAGTTAGAATGGGCGGCAAATAATGGATAGATGTTCCAGATGAGGCAAGCAGGAACACGACAGAGTGGAGATATTCCTGGGGTCACACCATTTCTTGTTAATCATGAAACACACTCCTCCACCTTTGGATTTACCAGCGTCAGCTGTTCTGTCCATCCGTAAAACAGAGAAGTTATCAGACGGCGTTACAGAAAGTACAAAAGTAAATGAAAACACAATCTAAGTGGAGCGACCTGGACAGCATCCGAACTCAGCGGCACCATCTTGGATTCAATAGGCCTATTATTGGCCTATTGTGACCTTCAGGTAAGTGACTATTATTGTTTACATAACTGTCTATTATTGTCCATCGCATAATTGACCTGTGATGTCTTTTCTCATTACATAAATTACGCTGTCTTTTTGTTAAATGGCATAATGTGGCCTGTCATAAGACAGCTCATACAGACATTTTTTTGTAAATATGTATGCATTTTGTTAAAAATGTAATGCTGTATGTTTATGGTAAATTAAGCAAATACTGGTGGTGGTGTCACACCTATTCATTACATCTACTCTTTCACCGCTTCTCGTGGCCTTCCGTCACGGCATTAGCGGCTATACTCTCTACAGCCTCTTGTAGCCTTTCTCTCATGGCCTATCGGGGCCCTTCTCTCTGCGGCTGGTTCAGCTCTATTTAGTCCCCTTTAGACTGTCACCGCTTCTATACACCAGCCACTACTGCTGTTGAACTCGGAGTTCAAACATCAGATATCAAGCTACTGGGGTGATGGTCATCCTCCGCATTTGAATCCTACATTAGACCTGAACCACAAACCATCTCAAAGAATATCATGCTCTTCTCAAGGTAATCTATATGCAATTACTGGTGGTGGTACAATACCTATTCATATTACACCCAGCAACCTCTATGGTTTACTGCGGCTTTACTTGGCCTTTCTTTCTGTGGCTTGTCTTTTGTGGCCTTCCCCTCTGTTACCCATCTTGTGGCGCTTCCCACCATGGTTTATTTACATGGCCTTCCTCCTCTGTGCCTACTGAAGCATTTCATTCTACGGCCTCTTGGCTTTCTCACTATGGCCCATCTGGGCATCTCCATCTGTGGCTTAGCTTGGCCTTTTCTCCGCAGCCTTTGTGGCTTTTCTTTAAGGCCTATCAGGGCCGTTCCATCTTCTGTGACCCGCTGGGGCCATTCCCACTGTGGCTAGTCAGCACAATTCCAACTGTGGCCTATCAGGGCCTTTCCATCTTCTGTGGCCCGCCGGGGCCGTTCCCACTGCGGCCTATCGGGGCCTTTTCTGTGACCTATTGTGGCCTAACTCTCAGTATGGCCTATCCGGCCTCTATCACTGTCTGGCCTATCGTGGCTCTACCCGGCCTATCGTGGCCTCTATCAATATCCGGCCTTTCTTGGCCTCTATCACTATCTGGCCTATCGTGGCCTCTATCACTGTCCGGCTAGTGTCTGTACTTTGTTTGTATTATTTTACTGTCTTTCTTGTCGTGTACTCTATCACTGTCTGGCACTGTCCAATTTATGAAAAAAATCCTCAGAAACTATTTGCATGTAAATCAAATAGGCCTATTTATAGTTTTTTATCATATTATTTAAAAAATGTGTATGTACTGTATAAATACAGAATGCATTAAAAAAGTGGGGTGGGGGCACAGTGGTTAACCAGAAAAATAAAAAATGGCACGTCATGCCGAATAGGTTGCCAACCCCTGCTCTATATGAAATACAGAACACAGCTCCTGTTAATTTAAGACACACGCCACAGCTACTCCAGTTGGTCCATCTGCAATACAATCATTTCATTTATAAATATTATGTCAAATGACTGTCACAGATTTTTTGTTCCTTATATATTTAACCAACTTCAATACATCAAAGCGCAGTCATTCATGGTCTCTTAATCAGCTGCTGCTTCCAACAGGACTGCTGTTCTCAAAGAATAAAATCTCAGGCATCATTACCCCACTAAACAGAAAGATGAATCACAAAAACGTCTCTGAAAGATCTGTCCATGCACCAGTGACTGTTGATTGTGCTAATAACCTTTCCTCTGGGGGAATAAGAGAACTAAAATGAGGTAAAACTAACATGCCTAATTATATTTCAGGGCCTGCTGTCATCTGAAATGAAGAAAACATCTATAACACAGACAGCAAATATGACTTGTCACACAAGCTGCGCTAATGCATTGAGTAAGTTGAATGACTGGTGAATATGTAATGTGAATTTCAAATAAAAAATATGGTCAAAAATGGAAAAACTAGCTACTACACAATCCCATATGTGTATTATGTTGCACTGACTCAGATTTGTGTGTATTTTTATCACATTGTTTTAACCGCTCATGGTGCTACTAATGTTAGCGTCCTCTCAGCTGGACACTAAAAACACGAGTGAATGCAGACAGAAGAGTGAATGACTCAGAATTACCAGAGAGGATTTTAATATATGAAGATAAAAGATATTTTAAAAGAAATTTGGAAGTTAAAGGACAATAAGTTCATCAAAAATGGAAATTAATTAAAACTTTTTAAAGTTTAATCTGTACAATGTGTCTCACATAGTGAGATAAACACTGTGAGCATGACAATTATTAATATATATATATATATATATATATATATATATATATATATATATATATATATATATATATATATTTTTTTTTTTTTTTTTTTTTTTTAAATATATATTTCATTTTTGGAATAAAGCCTCTATTTGCAATAATTCTTACCTAAATGTGAAGAAGTTCTTTTATTTCATTGAGATTATCCCACTGGAGGCAGGTAACATTTACATATAAATATCAGAATACCATATGTTTAAATTTTTCACTAACAAAAATGATAATGAAAAAAAAAACAAATAAAAAAAACAAATTAAGCTTAGCTTTGGGACAAGAAGAGATTGAAAGTGACTCTTAATATACTTTCACAAATATAAAAAAGGTTTGTACATTTATATTACTATATGCATATATTTTTACAAATATATGTAATATATTACATATATTACATATATTGCTTCTGCTTTGATCTACTCTGTCTTTGATTTTAATTTCGATGACTTTGCATGAAAATTGTTTAAAACGTGAGCTAGAAATATGAATAACACTGTGACAATGGGATACGCTAACATAGCCATCCATAAAATGCTACATCTACAAGCTAGTTTTTGCCTGTCTTTCGCTTCCCTGGTTCATTTAAAACATTGTAGATTGTACACATCTTTACACAATAAATACATACTGATATTTTCAGGTCACTGTCAAGACCATTAATAGGCTAGCTTGTAAAGTGACTTCTCTCACACTTTCAGTGGTCCTTAGGTTGCCAGGTATTCATTCCAAAGACAAATACACATTAATAAAATAATTTATTTTCATTTGTCTTTGTCTACAGATAAAATTATGGCAGCTACGGTACACTGGCAACACTGAAAATGTACATGGCACTGTGTGGTAACTGGACAGGAAAGTGAAAAGTGACAGTGTTATGCATTTCCTCCCATGGAAATCTTCACTGGAGCCCACACTGAGTCCTCATCTAGACACTGCACCAAAACATGCCACCAATACATACAGGCAAGGAGTTAAAATGAACTACCAGCATGCGGTGAAGCTGAGATTCAGGAGGACATGAGTCAAGAAAATATAAAAGGCAGCTTTCTCTCTCCTTGCAGATGAAACCATTGACATAAACGGGGCTTATCTGCATTCACAACCATAAACCATGACAATGGAGCCAAAATATGTAAATAATTTCTGGATTTCAGTCCTCTTGTCATACCAGATGCTGCATCTATAACAGAGGCCATCGTCTCTGAGTTCGAGAAATGGGGTTTGGAAATTAAATTTGTCACAGGGCAGGGGTTTGGTAGAGCCGGCACAGTGGCTACGGACTGAATTCATTCTGATTGATGTATCTGAATGTAGTGTTTACATGAACGATAAATAAAGTGATCGGGATGATGTGCGCATTTATGTCACAAGCTTCAAATTGGAATAGATTTTTTTTTTTTTTTCTTGACGTGCACACTGCAAAAATATAGAGTTTCTCACACTGTTTGCACATAATAACTACTCTCCTACATCGTTTCTCTATTTGTTTTTAACAGCAGAATTAATATTTATCCATTTATGGATAAATATACATATAAACTGCTGTTCTGTGCTGCTCATATTTATCACTCAGTAAAAATGCCCTTCCCCGCACCCAAAACAGGTTTCCTGTGGATGAGAATCAGAAACAAGGACTGGTGGGAGGTTGTCCTGCTCCAATTCACAGTTGCCGAGTGAAAGGAGAGTTTAATAACGACAGGACAGGCATTTATACAACACTTTAATCAAAAGGAAGAACGGTTCATTCTGTGTGTAATACGTCATTACTATTTCTGCGTCATTGCACATGCGCAGTCCTTTCAGTTTGGGGGTTCAATCCGATCGAGTGTTTACATGCACTCTCAACTGTATTAGAAAAGGAATAAACCACCCCCTTCCATCCGATCGAAATTTCATTCTGATCGAGCTCAATCGGATCGATTAAGGAGTTTACATGAAGGCTTTTCAGTCCGACTGAGCCGTCAGTCTGATTACAAACAGATTATTTGCTTGCACGTAAATGTAGCCAATGAGTGCAGCACAGCACCACATCAGCTATCCTGTAGGACAGTGTTTCACAACCCCTGCCTCCCACAATGATTCAGAGGCCTCGTCAATTAAAACACCTGGTTGAGCTCATCTGCAGGGCCACAACTGAAACATTCTGGGAGGTGCGAATAGAGTTGAGAAGCCCTGATTTAGAGTTTAGCATAAACCCTAACCAAACACACCTATACCAGCCAATCGATGGCTTCATTAGCAGGTCAGTGTGTTAGAGAAGGCACAATTCAGCTCTCTGTCACTGACCCACAGAGAGCAGTTGCCATGTACAGATGTATGGAATAGCTTCACAAAGAGTCTATTCAACCACACGGTATCACTATTTCCGTCTTACAAACATTTAAATAAGAGAAGTACTAGGATAAAAGTTTAGTATTTGGGTATAAACTGATGTTTAGCAATCAAAATAGTCGTGATCAAAATAGAGTATCATTCACCTTTTGAAAGTGACTTGACGCTTCAAATAAAGATGGTATCAATCACATCATTATGCCAGTAGGTGGCGACAAGTGACTGTTAAAAAGAGATTAGTTTAAAAAAAAGCAATGATTTATCCAGGAACGAAACAAGTCTTTAATAGGCAAGTCACTGAATCATTCCTTCAAAATGATTTTTAAAAATACGTTGAACACTGATTTTTTTTTTTAAAGAATCGTGGAAGAACTGTAATTTCTATTTTAAGCAAAAAAATTTAGATTTTCAGTTTTTCCAGAACCGAGCAGCTCTTGCGGAGCTTATAGTAAATCTGATATCTGAAAGTTTTATATGTAATAATTTAAAACTGTTTTCTCTGTGGACGACAGTCGAAACAAATAAAAAAGATCTGATTCAAACTGATTTGCAAAATGCAAAAGATCAGACCTGAAAAAACAAACCAAAACTGAGTGCAGTGTTAAAGGTGTGCAGTTGCAATTTCAAGTTTTCCTTTCTCTTTGGAGTGTTACAAGATCTTGGTGAATAAAGAAGATCTGTAAAGTTGCAAAGACTGAAGTCTCAAATCCAAAGAGATATTCTTTATAAAAGTTAAGAGTCAACCACACCCTCCTAAAACGGCTCGTTTAAACACGCCCCCACACAATATAGGAAGATTTGCATAACGCCGCCTAAAGGTTCACGCAAAGAAAGAAGGTATAACTTTATTGTTGCTGCCACTGCCATGTTGTGAAGAGGCTGTGTTTCATTGCATTTGGTCTTCCAAAACAGGACACAACTAGAAATCAGTGGTTAAGTTGTATTTACAACACTGTTCCACAACAGTTGACCCAAATATTCAGATGTGTGCAGCACATTTTATGGAGGACATTTTATGTTTCCTGATCCTGGGAAAGAAGACTATAATGCCGCCTGTTCTGACTCACAGTCTGTAAGTACGTTTACATATGTAAAGGATTTGCCACTGATGATTCAAACGTGAATGCAACAAATGCCTCGTTTGTAATGGGCTTTATTGGTTTTGTCTTGTTGCGCCGGTGTTCTGATGATTTGTGCTACCCTGTCAGATTTTTCTACCTCCCATTAAAACAGATGGTAGCATAATTTGGAAGCAAAATCCTTTATTAACATGTACACCTACCCCAGCGGTTCTCAATTCCAGTCCTCACGCCCCCCAGCACTGCATATTTTGCATGTCTCTCTGATTCAGATAATCAGCTCGTTAGAAGTGAGCTCCGTGCATGAACTGTGTTCCTATTGACATGCTCCCTACACAGTGTTCATTGCTCCGTACTCCCTGAGCAGGGGAAATCTGTTGAAGTTTACCTCACTTCTGAACATTCATTCAGGGATTTGTGCTGCGTCTTCACACACGGACAAGTGTGACATCATATACCTCTGTAAATAAATACAATTTAAATTCATGTCTCGCACACTTCAGTGCACTGTGAATGGAACATATACGTTCGCTTCAAACTGGAATCATGGCTGAATATCCTGTGATATCCACTTTGTAGGGAACTTACGTTCGAATAGAACAAATGTCTACGGCCATAAGAGAAACATACAAAATGTGCAGAGCAGGGGGGTGAGGACTGGAATTGAAAACCGCTGACCTACCCCAAGCCTAAACCTACCCTTACAGAAGGATAAATACAGTGTTGGTAGCATAATCTGATAGGTAGCATTATTTGTTAGAACACCGGGAGACAGAATCACAGTATGGCAAGGGGCGTAACATTTCCGTCATGTGCTTGAGGTATTCGGCCAATCACAACACACTGGATAGCTGGCCAATCAGAGAACACCTCGCTTTTCAGAGCTTTGTAAAAATCGACGCTTTTCATTAGGCAGGGCATAGGGGAGAAACAATAATGTAGAGTATGTGGAAAATAATGTGTTTTTTTAACCTTAAACCACATAAACACATTTCATTACACCAAATACACAAAATAATGTTCTGTTTAGCAACCCCTTTAACAAAGCCTGTGGCGGCTGAGCGGTTAGGGGTTGGACTGGGGTGCCGTACAAGTTCATGGTAATTTCAATCAATAAAGCTCAGCAATAAAAAAAAAAAAAAAAATTTAAATGTAATTTTTTTAATTCTATTACTTCAGTTTTACAGAGTATATACTGTTTCTGTTGTCTGTGCTTCAAAACAAGCAACACAATTGTTACTGCAGAGTTTCATGCAATGTTCCTAATCAGATTGCTTTTAATTTAGTTCATGTTTGAGGCTGCTTATTTGTCACCTATGGTATCGATTTAGTATCGATACAGAGGAATTAGATTCTGGTATCATACTGAAGCCAAGCTATGATAGATAATTACTAGGTTCAAGTCAAGTAATTAAGTTAATTTCACAATGCACAAAAATGTGACAATATTATTGGTCTGACATTCTTTATAAAATGGTTGTGTTGAGGTGTTCTGATTGATCAATCTAGTAGGGATGTAACAATGCTCCCTGATACAAATATGCTACAACATGTACGATATATGATACAGTAACATATATGATACAAACAGCTTCATCACTTCACTTCCTTCCCTTCTGGTTCCACACTTCACGTCATTTCACGACCCCTTGGCCCGGATCTAACTCTGTGGCACTGCCATTGAGTGGGTTTCCACCTTTTCGCCATGCTGAGCCCTGTGTACCACTGTCTGGCCTGGCTAACGTGGGTCAGTGTTGTGTGTCCTGTGTATCGTTGTGGTGAGTGCTGTGCTTTGTTTGGCCCTGAGACCGTTGATCCCACCACATATGGACTGTGTAAAACTATTGGAATTGCTTGTCGGCCCTGCTATATTCATCATACTATTGTCAGAGTCTTCATATTGAGCCATCTCCTTTCCATGAGGTGACATTGTTTGAATATTTGACATTTAAAATCAATAGTCACTCTTCACTGCTCATAATACTGGTGTATCATCCTCCTAAAACAAAAATGCAATTTCTGTCAGACTTGTGTGAGTTGTTGATAATTGCTTCTGCCCTATCTACAGCTATGCTATTGCAAGGGCATTTCAATATTCATGTTGATACTGATACTGTTCATTGTAGCCTTCATACACAAGATTGGGGTGTGTTAATTCATGATGTCACCTGAATCAATTCACCAGACAGACTTTCAGTGGAGAAAAACTTAACTTTCTTTATTTTTTATAAGGAATGGGAGGGGGGAAACTGGAGAAAACTATAACTCAGGTATTTCTTCTTTTTCAAGTTGCTCTTGGTTGCATCAGCTTTACATCTGGAGGGAAGGCAGAGGAGACGTATGGTTAGTCAAGGTGGTTCAGGATACTCATGTCCTTCTCTAGGCCTTTGTCCTCCAGAGTGTGGTTGGCTTAGGACTGTTCCAATGCTTGGGCTGTGGAACCTTCAACACTTTGTGTCTGCTCACTTCCCTTGCCTTCCTTTGCTCCTTTCCTACTGTGACTTTTTTGGTCACCTTTATGTGGTTGCTGATTGTGCCCAACAGCCTGCAGCTGAGGCTCCCTGTCAAGGGATAAACTGTGCAAATCTGTGTTGGAGGAGCTATCCATGGTCCTGAACATCACAGGGTGGCACTGATGGTGCATTCCATGGTGCTGAACGTGACCTGTTTCTTGCGGTCACCACATACCCCCTATTCCAGCTCCAAGCTCCCGTTTGGAGCATACGTCTCATGGCAGTCATCCCTCCTGGACATGGCATCTGCATTTGCATGAGAATTCCCACCCCGTTGTTCTACTGCAAACTTAAAGTCCTGCAACTGAAGAAACCAGTGAGTGATTTGTGTATTTTTCCCTTTATTCTGAAAAATCCATTTTAGCGGGACATGATCAGTTACTAAGATAAATTTTCGATCCAAAAGGTAATATCTCAATTTTTCAACAGCCCATTTAATAGCAAGACATTCTTTTTCAATTGTGGCATAATTTTTTTATGGGGGTAGTAGCTTACGGCTAATAAACATGACTGGGTGTTCCATACCTTCCTGGAACTGGGACAGCACAGCTCCAATCTCTACTTTCGAGGGATCTGTTTGTAAAACAAATGTTGTGTTGAAGTTTGGGGCTTGCAAGATGGGTTTGCAACAGAGGGATGGCTTTAGCTCAATGAAGGCCCGCTCTGCTTCTTTGGTCCACTTAACCTGGTTTGGAAGGTGCTGGCGTGTTAATTCGGTTAGGGGAGCTGCTTTTCTTGCAAAGCAAGGGATGAATGTTCGATAATAGGCAACTAGCCCAAGAAAGGTCCTTACTGGTTTCTTGGTCTGAGGCTGGGGTCAGGTGAGTATGGAGTCAATCTTCTTAGATTGGGGTTTCACATTTCCTCTCTCAACAGTGTGCCCTAAGTAATTGGCCTCTTCCTGGGCAAGTGAACACTTACTTGGGTTTGCTGTGAGAGCCGCTAAGTGTAATTCCGGTAAGACAGCCTCTAAATGGTGAAGATGTTTTTCCCAACTCCTACTGTGGACAACAATGACATCCAGATATGCAGAAGCATATTGTTGGTGGGAACAGAGGACTCCATCCATGAGTCTTTGAAATGTGGCCAGTGCCCCATGGACCCCAAAAGGAAGAACCCGGTATTGAAAGGCTCCGTCCTGAGTGGAGAAAGCAGTCTTTAGTTTGGCTTGAGGGGTTAACGGTACTTGCCAGTATCCTTTGGTCAGGTCAAGTGTTGAGATGAACCGAGCAGGGCCCAATTGCTCAATCAACTCATCTAATCTGGGCATGGGGTACGTGTCAAATTGGGAGATCTCATTCAATTTCCTGTAGTGATTGCAGAATTGTATGCTCCCATCTGGCTTTGTTACTAGGACGATGGGACTATCTTCGCCTATCGCCTATCTTCACTTCGGGGGTTACAGAAGAAAGGATACTGGCAGTGAGGCTCATGTCCTTCTCTAGGCCTTTGTCCTCCAGAGCGTGGTTGGCTTAGGACTGTTCCAATGCTTGGGCTGTAGAACCTTTAACACTTTGTGTCTGCTCACTTCCCTTGCTCCTCTCCTACTGTGAATTTTTTGTTCACCTTTATGTGGTTGCTGATTGCGGCCAACAGCCTGCAGCTGAGGCTCCCTGTCAGGGGAGAAACTGTGCACACCTGTGTTGGAGGAGCTATCCCTGGTCCTGAACATCACAGGGTGGCACTGATGGTGATTTCTATGGTGCTGAACGTGACCTGCTTCCTTGCGGTCACCACATCATTCTCGAGTTCACGTCTGTCCTTGATTGTTTTAATCTGGGCGTTTACATGCCGTGAACTTCATGTGGAACATTTTAATGTCAATAGCGCGTGGGCGTGGCCGTGATAGATATATCTCTCATGTCTCTGTGTTGAGTATTTACTGAGTTTCTAAATGAAGATCACCGCAGACCAAGGCTGCATATAGCACACCTTGTTTGTTTTCTTTATTATGTAAATGCACAAAGTTTTGTTATTATTATGTGTATACAAATAAAAATAGGCCCTTTACAGATTCAATTGATATATTGCTCTTATCTGTACGATCAAAACTGAAAGTGTAATTTAAGTTCTTTTCGGGGTTATCAGGAGAAAATGCCTCAACATGCGTATACGCGTGAATTGACTCCAGAGGGTTAACTTCCACTGTAACGCAGATGACATTCCAATTTATTTTAGCACATCTTCCACCTCAGTGTTTCCTCCACCTGCATTAACAAATTGCATCAAGGAACTCAAGCTTTGGCTGGAGGCAAATTACCTTAAATTTATCTCTGATAAAACTAAGGTAATTCTGATTGGCTCTTAAGCTGTTGTATCAAAGCTTTCTGGTCAACTGATGGATCAGGATGGTGATCTGATTACACTCTCCACTAAAGTTCACAATCTTGGTGTTCTCATTGATTCCACTCTTTCAGTCAATGATAACATTGGAAAAGTAGTAAAGACAGCTTTTTTTCAGAGCTGGGGGGCACGAGGACTGGAATCGAGAAGCGCTGGTGTAGAGTTGAGCTTGTTGTGTATCATTTCTCCGATCACAAATGCAGACATGGTTTTATGATTACGGGGCACAATGCAACGCAACACGTAAAAACACAGTATAAATCATTATAATCAGTAATTATGTCCCTTACCGGTTCTGACCGGGACACGCATCACAGTATGGCAAGTGGCGTATCATTTCCGTCACACGCTTGAGACATTCGGCCAATCACAAAGCACTGGATAGCTGGCCAATCAGAGCACACCTTGCTTTTCAGACTGATGAGCTTTGTTTCAGAAGGCAGGGCATAGAGGAGAAACAATAATGTACAGTATGTGGAAAATAATGTGTTTTTTGAACCTTAAACCACATAAACACATTTCATTACACCAAAATTCACGAAATAATGTTATTTTTTTTTTGTAATTTTAACCCCTTTAAATCAATCATGATACAGTTATGGGTAGGAGTTTATGTGAATGTGTCTCTGAGTAGAACTGACTGTCCTTAGAAAAGTTTAGAGGATATTTTCTTTTATCTTACTTCTGTACAATGCCTATTAAAGTAGTGTTTATAAGCGCAGCTCTGCTTTGATAACAGCAGTAACCAAGAAAAGGCTTTATCTGCTGTTTTTGTCTTGTGTAGATATGTTTTATGTAGTATAGTTTCACAAAACTAAAGTCAGACTGTTCTCTTTTTGCTTCAGATTTTGGAATTATACAGTCTAATTTAGATCAAAAACTACTCAGGCAACATGTATGCAGCAACTTAGTTTGGATCCGGATTCAAATCTAGTGGTTGCCCCTAATTTTAAAGGGGTGTATGCAGCAACTTAGTTTGGATCCGGATTCAAATCTAGTGGTTGCCCCTAATGTTTATGTGGTTTAACCTGTTAACTTGCATCTGGACGCCGGTGTACTGAACGCTCTTTGTTTGCAAGTGTCAGTGTTTACGAATAGATTAAATGAAACGGGACAAAATTAATCTTGGCAAAGTATATATCATTATAAAGATCTAAGCCTCAAGCATCGACAACAGATCGCTGTTTTTCAATGGAAAGCTTATAAATAATGTATTTGCTAAATTTGTGTAAGCAGTACATACCAGATTCATTGTAATATCGAGTCATAAACACATCCACAGCTGTAAATCCCGGTGTAGTACACGAGACAGTAAGTTTTACTGGGCTCCAAAAGTAAAAAAAAAATCGAGTAAGGAGCCATTGGCTCCTATAAGAAAAAAAACTTAGGAGCCAAATAATTTTTTTAGATGCCACAAATCATAAACATGAAAACACATAAGAAATTGTTGTTTTATTTATTTTACGATTATTATTTATTTACATTTCAACATTTCAATCATACTGTCATGTGTTTATGTCTCATCTTTTCTTGACTTTATCAGCATTTTAATCCATCTTGCAGATGACCTGGGAACTAAGGTTCACTTAAAGTAGGAACTAAATGTCTTTTCCAACTTGAAATCTACAGTCAGTTGTTCATTACACAGAATCCGTACCAGTATCATGGAGCATAAGCATCACTTGGCCACTGAGTGTAGCTTGGGCTCCTCCTACACGAGACATTTCAGTAAGTTGTACTGCAGGCTCTCTTATAATATAGCATACCTTTTGATGTTAAGTAGACTGTCAGGCTTTCATGTTCATTATGTAGTATATTAGTAAAGAGAAAGATTAAATGGGTTCACTTGACCATTTACAGATCTCCCCTTGAACTGAGGCGTTATCATGGAGAAAATACCCCAAAAAGCGACTCCAGCACGGGACCGCGCTGACCCCCATTAAGGAGCCGCCAAAACTGTATTGTTTGAATTTCGTTATGAATTCGGAATAATTTTAAAGCTGGTTCTTTTTATTAAAAAGTGACAAAGCACAGAGCTTTTTGCGATTACTGGACGGCAATTCCACTTCAAATAATAAAGTTCACGCATTAAAAGAACACAGACCAAGATCTTGTTTAGAAGATATTACAGTTCTAAACTAGTTCTAGTTTATTATAAACGAGAATTGTTAACGATATTGCCAATATTCACACAGCTGACAGCTTTACCTGTTCTAGTTTGTTCAAGTTGTGCACGAAATAGACGCTGTATTTTCTGCAGTTTCCCTTCTTGCATCTCCGTCATTTCTCTCTCGCTGCACAGCGGAGCTGCGTTTATCAGACTGTGTGCGTCAGCTCTGATGTGCGCCAGAGATGAGGACTCTCTGAAACTCTTTTTCCACTAAAACTTTGATGCGCATCGTCTCAGTTAAATACGTGAACATAACAAAAGATTCGATCGCAAAACAATTAGGAAAAAAGGCATTACATTCAAATGTTTAAGTTATAAGATGTAAATATATACCCAGATAGCAATAACACTCGGGCTGATTCTGGCTGAAATGCTTCTCTGTCGGTTCAGTCTCGGCATCGGTGAGAAGATAATGGGCCAAAGCCGCGCCGACTCTACAAAACACTTCTGGCAGACAGACGGCTTTTTCTCTATGGGCCGATCTCGGCTGAAAGCTGTTGTACACGCGGCAGGTCCACACTCGGTGTAGTTGTGTGTATTAACCTTCGGCCCGAGTTCGTTTTATCACAGACGGGGCGCTGCTAGAATGAAGCAAATCTTCCTCCTGAGAAAACTTTTTTTTAGCGGTTAAATCCTGAGGAGCTTTCGGCGGGTAGTCGCCAGTGGCGACCTCAGCAAAAACGTCACTCGCAAATTAATATTTATGGTCGCAAATGCGACTGTTTTAGTCGCAGTTTGGAGCCCTGAGTTTATTGTCGAATTTGTGTTTGTTTTCGCAAATGCGACTGTTTTAGTCGCAGTTTGGGGAATTGAGTTGTAATATGGATGATAATTCCTTTGTTTACATTTCAGTTCTTTAGGGACAGTATTGTTTGTGTCCGTTATGGAATAACTCACGCTCAGAAAACTGCATCTTGGTAGTAAAAAACAGCATGGTTTTGTAGGGTACAGTTTCACAAACAGAATGAGATCCACTAAAAAAAAAAGTGAAAGATAGGTGGAAGATTGTTTATTTGATTTCTGGCGCTCTCTCGTGACGGCTCGTGACACGCACTGTGACGCACCTGTCATCTGATGGAGATGTAACTTAGCAATCGGCTTTTTCTTTCTTTTTCTTCAACATTTTTCATATATGTGTGAGTGTGTTTTATGGGGAATGTGCCTGTATCTGCATGATTACCATCTATTTGAGCACAAATCAGCATGCTATTACGGTGTAATCACAGCTATCAATGTGAACACTGTCTATATGAATAGAGTGTGATTATTGACTTTATGGCGCATCTGTATGATTACCATCTCTATAACTGGCCATCAGCACTTCAAAATGTGATAATTGAGCAGAAAACTTTGTAAATGCTGCATTTCTAGCAATCTCAGGATGTACTGTAATTGGCATACATAGTTAAATCTTTTTTATTTTTCTTATTTATTTTTATTACTCAAATTATTCTTATTGTATTTTTCTAGTACTCAAATAAATCACTTATATGATGTCTAAGTTTCTGTCTTTTGTTTTATAATTGAAAAACTATGCAATTTTTTTTCAAGGCACTTCAGTGTCTATAATTTTTAATATTTTTGAGCATTATCAACTCTGGTTGATAAAAAGTAAAGCCCAAAGGGTCTTCTTTCCAAAGACACCAAAATTATGTGTGTAACAAACATAAGTTAGGAACTGTTGCAGTTTTAAATTAGGTCACTTTCAGCTGTGACACATACTGTACATTATTGTTTCACCCCTGTGCCCCTGATCTGAAAAGCGAGGTATACGGTGATTGGCCAGCTATCCAGTGCGTTGTGATTGGCCGAATGCCTCAAGTGTGTGACGGAAATGTTACGCCTCTTAACACTGTGATGCGTGTCCCGGCGTGATGAGACAAAATCAATAAAACCCATTACAAACGAGCCATTTGTTGCATCCTGTGGGGACATAATTATTATTTATAATAACTTTTTCTGTCTTTTTACACATTGCGATGTGTATCGTGCTGTGTTAACATAAAACCATGTCTGCATTTGTGATCGGAGAAAGGTCAAACAACAAGCTCTAAAAGTTACTCTACACTGCTCAAAACTCGTCATCAGTGACAAATCCTTTACATATGAAAACGTACTTACAGACTGCGAGTCAGAAGTGCCAGACTGTCCTTGCAAAGTTGGAACTGTTGTAGGCTACTCTCAGAGGAAACAGTCCTTGTCCTCCGCAAAATGCACTGCACACATTTGAATATTTGGGTTGAACTGTTCTGGAACAGTGTTGTAAATACAACTTAACCACTGATTTCTAGTTGTGTCCTCTTTTCGAAGGCTAAACAAAGTAGCTTCGCTTTCACAACTAAACACACAGCGTCTCCACGGCATGGTGGCGGTCAGCAACAACAATACTAGAGCGAGAATAAAAGTTACGCCTTCTTTCTTTGCGTGAACATTTGGGCGGCGTTATTTTGGTGTTGTTATGTTGTTATTTAGAGATTTTGACGTAGTTAGGATGTGTTATTTTGGATGGGAGTTGTTGGATATTAGTTTTTGTATATTATATCTCTTTGGATTTGAGACTTTAGTCTTTGTAACTTCACAGATCTTCTTTATTCACCAAGAGCTTGTAACACTCCAAAGAGAAAGGTAAAAAAAAAAAAATCGCATCATATGACCCCTTTAAATGGAAAGAGCGCAGGCGTTTGTGATTTGAAGAAGGGGGTTATTTATTTGATTTTGGGTTTGTTTTAAAATTTCAATTTAGATTTGTTATTTGGCATACTTCAATTTAACAAAAAGAATTGTGCAGCATTTTATCCAAGCAATTATAAAAGGACACCTCATCATTAATAATTTGTCTTAAATCTAATTTTGTAAGAAAATAAAAAAACCTGAGTAAATGGTATTGTGAAATCAGTATTGCGAATCGTATCACATCGGAAGTTGAGTGAATCGATACATCCCTACAATCTAGAGGTGATTAGAAACAGCAGTGGCATGAAACTGGCTGTTCATCAACTACTGCCTGTATCTCTTTAATTGTGTTTCAAAGTTTGTTGACATGAGGGTAAATAGAGACAGGTTAATAGTGACAGTTTTAATTTTTGGGTGATCTCTTTAATGATTAAAATTAAAATCATGGTGTAGTGTATGCATGTGAAATATCACTGTACAAATGCATGCTTTTCTTTTTACTTACTTCAAAGCTAGTTGGTGTGCTGAATGCTCTTCTGATGTCATGTCACAGTGGCATCCATGATTTACGAGCATCCAAATGAAGTATGACATATGGCAAGGGATTTTGAGTAAAACAAACTCAATCCTGATCACATCTTGTCCTGACAGATCAAAGCCTGGTGTCTTACACTGCGGAGACGGCTGTGCAAGCTGAAAGGTGATTTGGGGAACAGGGAGACGGCATTACATGAAGAATGAAAATTAAAGTAATAATATTGTAAGAAAGAGATGATGACGAGCTCTGTCAGAAAGCAGTGAAAGAGATCTCACTCCACTGGCTCAGAGGGAGATTAGTTCATGTCAGCCAGAAGCACAGTGACATATGTGCCCTTATTTATAGCCAGCAGATCCTCTGAGACCCAAGGGCTACTTATAGAGGTATTATTTGAAAACCTGAAACTTAAGACATACAGTATGTTTCGTCTTATTAAACAAACATTACATTCCCACACTGCAAAAAAATAAGTAACAAAATGTACAGTATATTCCTGCTGTCTAGTCATTGTACAGTAGCTTCACAGTTGATTACAATTAAAAAGCAGGAAATTACAATGCAGAATCACTGTGATTATCTGAATTACAGTAATCCTGTTTATTTACACAATAACTAGAACACTGTGATGCCACAGTAACTGCACATGCAGTGTTGTTACATTTATTGTTTTTTTTTTACGTTCTGCCATTTTAGCTGTTGCAGTTTTTCATGTCTGTCCTTTTAGTTACTCACTTTGTAATGTTCAGATTTAAATTTTGTTTGTGACTGTCTTCACTGCCTGTAGCTTTCTAGCAATCCTGAAGACCTTAATTAGCTCGTTCAGGTGTGCTTCATCAGGGTTGGAGATAAAAGCCGCGTTCACGCCATGTAATTACCGAAATTCTGAGATGACAACACGTGACGTTCTACTTGGATCTGCCCATGTTCTCGGACTCTAAGGTAGGGCTTAAATGAATCTGGTGGCCGTCAGGTGGTATACAGTGTAGCTGGCACTAAGCCAAGTCATAACTCTCGGAACATCCTGAGCTTACAAGTTGTAATTACAAGCTCTGGCGCACGTGAAGACATTTAAAACACAGAACACAAACAAGCTACGCAATATCGCATTCATTATCTCAGGCAACTCGATCTGCGATAATGAACGCGATATTGCCTAATTGTCAGTGAAGTACGGCTCTGTGTAGTAAATGATGCTCCATCTGAAAGCAGGTGATGGAGATTATTTGCACAGTCCTACTTGGTAGCTTGCATGCAGGACTGATTCTAGGAGTTCAGGCTTCTAATCATCTAGTCATAAACGTATCTGGGTATGTGGCTCAGAGGAACATCTGTGTTCGTTGTGAGTTTGAACTTTTTAAAAGAATACATTTTAAAAAAGCATATCAGAGTGGCATATTTGGTTGTATCTTATTGTGCGATGTCACTGAACGCAGAGTGTTTGGGTGAGGGACAGAGAAATGGAGTCATTTCAGTTTGGGCTCCATGCACCAAAGCCCCTATGTTGCCTTTTGTCCGGGTCCTTCCAGAGAAGGATATTACTTGTAAACACAGAGTATTGAAGCAAAATGACTGGTAAGGGAAGGACTAAGAGTGGAACAACCAGAGGAAGCTCGTTTCAAAACAACAGTTGGTGGCTGGCAGGAACCTGCCTCCTGCAAGCACCGACCACAGGTATAATTCTATTAGCCTCTTGAGAAACTTTCTCGGGATTTAACAGTGGCTGGTACTGTTAAGGGTGTCTAAAAGACTTAAAACATGCGAGGCGGTGCTCAGGAATAGTTGTTAAAAAAGTACAGCACAGGATGCCTCCTACGCCATGTTGCTGTCAAATAAAATAGTTGCCATGCAAACTTGCTACTGTAAACAAAAGCTGGCAAATCATGCCCTGCCTCCGGGTTCTTCTGATTGGTCCGCTGTTTCAGGAACAAGTTGAAATTCTTTTAACCTGACATGGAATCCCAAAAATGCAGCGCTCATGTGCGAGATGCTGCAAAAGGCACGAGATGCAAGCGCAATGGTCATACGCGTATGTCTAGCATGTTTACATAGAAAAACAATGAAAAAGTAGCACTTTGGAATAGAAAAGCGCATTCTGTGTAAATGTCCCTTAACACGAGTCAAAATCCGATGCTCAAGGTGTGTCTGTGCGTGTGCATGTGGGACGCATCTCTTTTTAGAGTGAAAGCTGAGGCCACTTCTGGTTCAAGTGAACGGGTGAAGCACAGTAAAGGCCACTCCTGGGAATAACCTGAGTGCTTCTGCAGGTGCTGCTTTCAGACTATCAGAGTTTTAGGGAGTCTGGGATGTAATAGGATCTAGCGATGTGTCTGCCTGAATGGCTATGAAATAAGCTGAGCATTGTGCATTTCAGGAATAATTTGAAATTCATAAATTAGTATTATAGTGCTGTATAGAACAGTGTTTCCCATTCGTTGATTTATTTGTGGCGGCCTGCCACAATGTCAAAACTGACCACCACAGATAGATTTTCCAAAAAGCTTTGACTTCATTGATTAAACATGATTAAAACATACCAATAAATCTATTGGTATTAAAATGTCATGGGCTATTTTAGAAGACATTATGTTGAAGACATTACGCTACGAAATTTCAGACATTATGTTGTCATTGCTACTACTAGGTGAGGTCTGATGAAGTGATCAGAACAAATGTAAATACATAAATACAATTCTTAGCAAAACAAACAAACAAACAACTCACACATTTAATACCAGTCTGACAAGCTGTGCAGTGTAGGGTTACTTACACTCGAATATTCGTCGGATTAAAAAAAATTAAAAATCCACATTCAAATGCAAAAACTTTGCATTCAAATTCTAGGTCTGCGTCAGCTATCAGGCAGCCTATCAACATTATGCACCTTTTTCAAAAATAGTCATGTTATTTTATTACGCTTTGAAGAAACGTGCATAATATTTTGCTCGATGCGCCCTCTTGTGGCCTCAGGATAGAAGCCAAAAGCTTTTTTTCCCCTAACTGAAATTATGCCTTTTAAATTTGAATATAATTCGAATTTTGATAATATTTAAGTAGACAATTTGAATTTAGTTTTTCAGTCATTTTGACAGCCCTAGTTCAGTTCATCATCTAGTTTAGACACAGTGCCAGTTATGACTTGTTTCCTGTCCACTACAAAAATTTTATCTTTTCAGGAAGAAGATTTTCTAATTCTGCTTTACTCTGAGTTAAATAATGCAATTGATATGGTACCCATACTCAACATGCACTACAGCTTTACAAAGTCAAACAGTTACAAATTATTATTTTCACACACTGTGGCCGCAGCAAACACAAAAATCATGATACTTTCCATTTCACATCTGTCTTCAAATATTACATTTATTGGAGACAATTTGGCATGGGACATGGCAAATACTTATGGGAAGCTGGCATTTGCAGTGTCACATGCTGTACTTCATCTACCGCAATTTATTTTATTTTATTTTTTGATAATTTTGTTAATCGTCTTATATTAAGAAGTGGTTGTAACATGCACGTAACAGGCTTAAACATTTCCACAGATGCTAGCAAGACGAAACTTACTGTATTTACTAGTTGCCATGTCAACACTATTTAGCCGTTTAAATAGTCCTTTAATGCTTATTAACTAGCAGTATACACTAGCCACTAAATCCCAGTTGAGGCATGTTGTAACTACATTAAAACGTGTCCCGCTATTAGAACTATTCGACATTAGTGAAATAATTCACATGAACTTTTATGGATTTTGTTGAGAAACCATGAGACACAGGTGAAAAATTAATTAATGTTAGAGTTAATGTTCGATGTTCAGAAATTATTATTTCAAGAAATGTAAAGATTCTTCCTCATCTAGATGTCTCCTGTTGAGTAAGAGCAGTGTGTGGAGGGAGGAGAGGGGTGTGTGTTCAGCTCTGTGTTACTTCAACTTTTTGCCCACATCATTTGCTGTATAGCTGCATTGTGTTCATTTTCAAACTGTTTATTTTTAAACATTACAAAAGCTGTTGTTTTATATGAAAATGTTAGCAATTGTATTTTACTTACAAAAAGTTTTATCTTGTGTGTGTGTGTGTGTGTGTGTATTATTATTATTAGTAGTAGTAGTAGTAGTAGTATTATTAAATCAGGTAACATTTTAAGCTGTTAAATGATCATGTTACAGCATGACCCACCTATGGGGCATGTTGTCAAATTTCAATTCAATTATTTTTGGGGTAAATAAAGAAGAAGAAGAAAAAAGTTTATACTGTAACAATAAAAACCACAAAACTGTACTAGACGTGTGAAATTAATGTGTAAAGAAAAACATTCTGAAAACCAAGTGGATTTACAAGTGTTAGGTTGTTCCCCGCTCGTGCACACAGCTTTTATGAGTTCAAATGCACTTTATCTTTCAACTTTTGTCACACTGCATGATCGTTTAAAAATGTATAGTGCTCAAAAAAGGTGAGACACCAGCTAATGGACGTAAGATTTATCTTACACATTCAGGACATTTACATCTCATGTAAAATCTTTTAACATAGAATAAGGCTTAATTCCATGGAGCCGGTTTGCGTCTGGTACTTATAACAGCAAAGCTAGCAGAAGATCATATTCAGTGTTGAATCTGCTCTGGTCACTCATAAATCAGCCCCAGTGAGTGACGTGGAGCCAGAATGACACTTCCGCTCGTCTGTCTCGATCACAGGAGACAGTGCTGGACTGAGAGCAACATTTGAGCCCAAACGCGTCTATGTCGTCCAGACTTCCGCCTCTGCCAGGTTACTCCATCCAGTAAACGTTCTTCAGCATCAGTAAATCAATGTAAAATGTGTTTGGCAGAATATAATTTCCCATCGCTAACATAATAAACCAGCTGTCACATCAGTGGCTCTTACCTTTGGTGTCGGACGTCGAGTCGCGATCGTCCATCGATGTCGTTTAAACACACAGCTTTACCGTCGTTTTATCACATTTCCGCCGCTTAGACTCGATGCATCTCGACACACTGCGGCAGACTGACCGAGCGCGTGCTGAAGCACTCGCAGCAAACACACATGCACGAGCACGGGACCGCTGCAGCCGGCGCTGTTTATCCGATGAACTGAGTTCAAGTGCTCCGTGTTTGCTAAACATAATATACAGCCGACACGAGATTATTTATACAAACAAAATCAGGAGCATAATGCGCAGCCTCTCTTTCGTGTGGAGAAAATGCGAACGTTAAGGTTGTAATATATATATATATATATTTATGAATCCGTTTATTTGTGGTTGCTGCTGATCCACTAATCCAGCGACTGATATGACACAACTAACCCGCAACTCTGAGGAAATGAACACATTGCATGCTATTTAACAGAACACAATAACAACTCACTCCTTAGTTAATGGATGTACATATTCATCTGAACTGGTTCCCTCACACAGCAAATTGAGCTGGAATTTGAGTTACACAGGTGAATTTGCTTAAAACATTACCAATTAAATTATGAATTTTGACTAATATTGTTTATTTATTCCCTGACATGAATACAATTCATATTTCTTTGAAATAAGTATTTTAAGGCAGGAAGCAGGAAATACACACAGACACTAAATACATCAACCACTAATCTAGATTGTGGAATTACCATTTTGTGGGCCTGCCTTTCCAGACACAACTAAAGGGATTTGGATCATCTCTGGACTGTAACACATTGGTCCTTATCAACACACACTAGGATTCTTATGGACTGTTTTAGGGAATGGTGCATTGAACTCTATGCTTTTAACTATGGAAGCAGATTAGTCTCAAATATAATTCACGCAAAAAACACGATTCACACATGCGTAGACAATTTCACATGCATGAAACCTAATTCACGTACACACAAAAGAAATTCACGTGCGTGAAAAAAATATTTATATTCACAAAAAGCAATTCACATGTGCAAAATAAAACTATATATTCATAAAATACATTTCACAAATGCAAAACACAATTCGTAGATATACAACTGTGCACAAAAACCTTTGAATGTTTAAAATATACGAGTGTCTGAATGTACAAATCGTCATTTACTACGAATCCACTCGGATTTGTGTGTGTGTGTTTTTGAGACTTTCCTGGCAGAGCTCTCTTCTCACGTGGGTCTGTCGTACTCTTTAGCCAATCAGATGCGAGCTTACCATTCAACCAATCATATCATAAGCCACTGAGAGTGCATTCAAGGAGCACGATTCTGCGCACCTTTTGCGCAATATGGATTAATTAGAACGGAAATTAAGCCTTTACATCAGTAATCCCATAGACAGTAAAAGAAATGGACACAGCGACCCAACTGGAACTCAATTGAGACAAGTGAAGCCCATTTTTAGCGATTTTTAGCACTTCCGTTTCTGACGCGCAGACTCAAACTAAGGAAGCTTCTGCCATTATTGTGACTTCATCTGAACATGTGCAAAACTACTCTCCTTGAATGCACTCTCAGTGGCTTATGATATGATTGGTTGGATTAGGTTTCATGCATGTGAAATTGTCTACGCATGTGTGAATCCTGTTTTTTGCGTGAATTATATTTGAGACTAATCTGCTTCCATATTTAACAGCCTGGATTTTCCTGGTATTATTGTTGTTTTAAAGTTTCATGTAAAGAATATAAATACATTGTTTTGAGCCACTCTAATTCTGTTTTATGTCTCATTAACAGCTCCTCACAGTAACATCTGACCCAGCAGTGGCCGTGACTCTTTAACCTCGGCCCTCTCTCTCTATCCTCGTCGGGATCCCAGCTGCGACTCTGAACGCTCTACAAAATCCTGCCACGCCACTCACATAGTTTTCCATTAAATTGAATTATATTTGTCCCTAATTATTGTTATTGTTATATGCATAATCATTTCATCCTAGGCTGGAAGATTGTGTATTGTGCATTTTTCAGAAAAACATTTGTCTTTCTGTGGCTCTAATTAAGCCCATTCTTCATATAGACTGCAAGAGATTGCACTTTCTCATTCCGTTTGCTCTGTTTTCTCAATCACCGAACTTCAAACTCATTGACACTTGCTCATTCTTGAAGTGAATGTTTGGTGATTAGATTAAAAGTTTTGGACTGCATCTTGAACTGAACACGACGTGTCTGGCATGTGATACATGAGTTGTGCTGCGCTTCTCTTCTGTGTGCAGCCGCCTTTCAGAAACACAACAAGAAAATGACTGACAGTGACTGATATCACCAAAATAATACATAGCTGTTTAAGTCAAATGAAAATCCTCATTACAAATGCATCATCACTCAATCATTCTGTGCACAACACCAACAAATGTAATGTGTGTTTAATGTAAGCCAAGACATCATGACAGCACTCACAGTAAAACAAATTATCGACAGACACTTCATGACAAACAAGCAGTGTTTATAATAAATACTATTATTATTGGCACGGCGGCCCAGTAAATGTCCTCAGTTAACGTTATTTGCGGCTTCCTTCATGACATGAATAATAGCGTATAGTTATTGAAAATAGCGTATAGTTTATCAACGTATATATATATATATTCGATATAGATCCCCACAGCGGGTGGAACTTGTCATAAAGTTAGTGATATCAAGGCCTGCCCATTTAGAGGAAAGATATGATTGCTCAATTTTACCATTGCTTACTACTGACCCCTTTCAGTGAGTAAACACTGTGATGTGTTTCTGTGGGCGGAGCTTAGGTGAGGCAGAAAGACTGCTTCACTAACACTAGCTAGCAAGTTTTATTTTCTTGTGTTTTTAACAATGACTGGAGAAAATTTTATTTTATCTGAATATGTAATGTCACTCACTGTCCAGTATCGTTATTGTTAGTTGAAAATGTTAACTTTAACGGAGGGAACCATTTTGGTCAACTTATACACACACTCAGTGAATGGATGACTTGACAAGAGTGGCCTGACACACCTACCAGACAGAAACTGACCGTGTGTTGTAAATAGAAACTGAGGGCATATAAATCTTTAGATGCCTATAACTATGTATTAACAGTGGCAACTGTAAGCAAATGCAACTACTTGAACACACACCTGACACATAAAATGGGCCTTCACTGTTCCCTCTCTCTACAACTGCACTTGTGGAAAGCGAGACGAAACAAATGATTTCCTTTGTTTAGTCTCTGGTCGTTAGTTAACTTGTTCCCCAATTTCTGATTAGATGGACATGCATTAGAAATCTTTAGACTCGTAGCCAAACCATAATCCATGAAAGAGAATAGTTTATTTAACTTTAACTGATATTAAGTGTGGGTTATGATTGTTTCTGTCCAGTCCGCTCGTTTTATTGTGTTTAATCACAGCTGTCGTTGGTTTTTTGTCTGGTAATGGCAGCAGGTATGAGATAAAAGTTCAAATTGGAGTCTGTACTCCATCAATTCTGACACTCAAAAACAAAACAAGATGACAGTTTAAGCTCCTTATTTTGTTTGTATTGGCCGCCTCCAGTTATTCCTTTGTTTTGCCTCCAGCTAGCGCTGTGACATAATTGTGACATTGGCACTAAATGGGTCTATTTACTTACTTATTTTTGACTTATCATTGCTTGGCCCTCTGTAATTTCATAGCTGGACAGCCAATCACAGAGCAAACGCTAAGCAGAAACATTCTAAAATGGAAAAAATGGGCGTCCTTTATGTAACACATTCACTGAATAGGCAGATTTGACTAGTTTAATTTAACATAAATTATATATTTATTTTATTTGTCAAATTAGGAATTGCTTAAAAATAGAAATAATTTTTATTAAAATGATATTTAATTAAAATTTGTAATGTAAAAAATATTTTAAAATTGAAAATATTTATTTATTTATTTTACAATAGTGTAGAGACAAGATAGTGTCAAGATAGTGTCTCTACAAATATTGTGTTGTGATGTGTTAATGGAGGATATCAAACATCACAGATTGTTAGACAGTCAGGGGGGATTCCAGCTGTGGTGGATTTAACCATTCAGCAAAAACTGCCAACCACTGTGGGCCACCTTTCAGCAGCATCAACACAATTCCCCTCCCCAAACCCCCTCAAAACTGGAGGAATTAGTGATGGGAGAAACACAGTTGACCCCATTGCTTTGTAAAATAGTTTAAAGTGCTCAAAACACCACATGCTGGCGGCGCCTGCTGACAAAATAGTGTAAATGCATGGAAAACTCAAACGTATAATTACACCTTTTACAAACCAATTGCAAATGTTTTTATGAAAGACTATTAAATGCAATCTACAAATAATGAAATACCATCAAATGTGAAGGTTCTGTAACCCTGGTTTTCTTTTATTAATGTGTAGTACTCATTTTGTGTGTTATTAAGCAGGGCTTGGCAAACCAGGCCAATCAAAAGCAATTAATTATCATTCTCCTTTTTCTATTATACTTGCATAAATATTAAAATTAATTAATTTAATTAAGACTACGTTATCAAATTTGAGATCAGTTAAAACCATTAGACTGTTTATGGGTTCACCAGATCAAATCTATCTAGTAGTGAATCATTGGAATACAGAAATGTTTTGAAAACAAAGTTGTAAACAGTATACTATTTTAATGCATTATTTGCTGAAATCACACGACTTGGCGAGTTTGAAACAAGCTCCGAACCACACATTTGAATCAAAAGTTTGGTAAATATTTCATGAAGCAGTGTTTCGGAAGCTCCTATCACTAGAGCCACACGCCGCCCTGCTCAGACAGCACCACCGTTTACTGGAGCCTAGCTCAGAAAATACAGAACAGAACTGTAATTATGGCAGATGAATGAATCTGAATGACTGCTCACAGTCCACCATTGTTTCCACAAGCACAACAGAAGTTAACATAGCACCTATACACAGTTGATGACACTTGTGGAAATAGTTCTGTTGACGCTAAAGTTGATGACATCGCTGTTCACACCTGTTATGTCCCTGTTGGTGTGTAACTGTGTTTTCTTTTTCTCCTCACTCTTTCCTCTTTCGCTCTTTCTAGGTTGTTGCATTCTCTTTTGAGTAGGCACTTTTTTTGAATAAGTAAAGTAAATAAGTAACTATTGCATCGCATCACTGCCATTCACAAATCCACTCCCATGGCCTCATGGGATAGTAAAGTGTCCATCGTATGCACACTTCAGAATCATGCCAGAAGTAGTAGGTCATCTTTGTGCCTTCTCTTTTATGAGTACTGTGAATTTGGACAGACTTCTTTTGTCACATAACATCTTTATATATATATATAATTAATAATTATATATAAGTATATATAATAAAATAACAGTTTTTGTTTACATAATATATGTGTGTGTACTGTGTATATTTATTATGTATATATAAATACACAAACATACATGTATATATTTTTAAAATGTTTATACATATATATAATCTATAACAACAGAGAGGGTCACAAATTTACTGAAAGCCATAATTACATGTTCACAGCAGCAAGTATCTCAAATGTTATCATGACCTGAGGCCCAGTGGTGGTTCCAGTTTGTATGGTACCCTTTATTCTGGCTTTTGGAATAAATAAATGACAGACATTATAGACATAAACAACTATAGACATTTCATAGAAAACCCCAAATTACCTACAACCTTCTCTTTCATTAAATCTTTTGCACATTTGCTTGTCACAAAACTAGAAGTGAATATCATGAAATCAACAGTGTAAATTGAACATCAAACATGTTGGCCTACATACACTTTAAACCAGTTTCAGTGTGGGATTAATGTCCTACTTTCACCCAATGAGCCCTGGAAGAAACTGCTGTCCAAACTGAATTCAAAATGATATTACAGCATCTTGATCAAGACTAATATTTGACATCAAATTGATATCAAGATTCTGAGATAAAACCATTTGATGAATTTAATATGCATTTGCTGAATTAAAGAATAAAAAAAACATACTGACCAAAGACATTTGAATGATGTAAATATCAGAAGTGTAAATAGTGTAAATAATGCATTACTGCATTTTAAAATGTTTATATGCAAGGGCTCTGTTTTAACATTCGTTATATTTCATTTTGTTTTTTGAGAGTACTTTCAATTACTGTCACTTTTTATCTGAAATAAGGTGCCTTTTTGATAAAACATTTCTGATTTAAATTTGTGTGAAATTACCATGTTAAAATTGAACATATTTGAATAATTGTTCCAGATGCTATTGTATTTAATTGTGCAACACTTACATGTAAACAAACATTTCATATTGTGATATTTTAATTTTTAGAAGCCTTAATTAAATACATTTACATAGTAAATTGAAACATATAGCTGGAAGATCATTTATTTGGTGAGCTGCACCAGAAGTTCCATGGAATGTCTTTTTCATGTTAAAACTAATCATTGAACATAGTATTAGTTGTCTGCACAGATTTCCTGAACAGAAATTCATCTTAGACATTGGCATAGAAAATACATCCTAACAGACAATACTATACATTCACATATCACATAATAAAACACTTAGAACAGACACACACACACACACACACACACACACACACACACACACACACAAAGTATTTACTGTTAATTGGAAGCGATCCATTGTCTAGGGATGATAGTACCTATAAAGTCCACTAGATGACACTGTTGTGAACCAAAAAAAATATAGCGATACATAGAGATAATTGATAAAGGGATGTTTAGGCTAACTTTACCTGTCAAACGTACACACCTAATGTAAAATTGCATATATGCATGAAGCGTGTTTTATCTTTAAAGTTTCTTTACCAGCGGGTACCTTTTTATCAATTCGTTGTCAAAGATTAGTCAAGACTTGATCAAGATGCTGTTGAATCATTTTAACATCTTGGATGGCAATTTCTTCCAGGGGTCATTGAGTGAAAACAGGAAGTTAATCCCACACTGAAACTGGTTTAATGTATTTGTTGGCATTTGACGTTCAATTCTCATGTCAAGTTTATGACTTTAGTGTGATTTGCATATTTGACATTTATTTTTATGATTCACTTTTTATGTCAATTTGATGTCTTTTCAACATCAATTGGCCACTGGGTAGTCATGTCTTAATTGCTCTTTCTTAATGACTGGTCAAAGGATTCACAAATAATGCTAAATGCTCTTGAACTGAACTCACTCTGAACCACTCTACATTTCCAATGTCAAGATTAAGAAGCACTGAATACATCAGTTGTGTATGAGTTCCATTTTTCAACTTAAATCAATGAAATTACAGATTGCTCATTCCTATGACAGATATGGTGTTGGCTTATCTGAAGGACATCACTGGACCCTTGCTGGACCCCCTGCAGTTTGCTTACCAAGCAAACAGGTCCGTGGATGATGCAGTCAACATGGGATTGCATTTCATCCTGCAACATCTGGACAAAACAGGGACTTATGTGAGGATCCTGTTTCTGGAGTTCAGCTCCACTTTCAACACCATCATCCCAACACTCCTCCAGACCAACCTGACCCAGCTCTCTGTTCCTAGCTCTATCTGTCAGTGGATCACCAGAATTGATAAATTCACATCCAACACCCGCCCCCTCATCTCTGGTGCCCCTCAGGGATGTGTTCTCTCCCCACTGCTCTTCTCTCTCTACATCAACGACTGCATATCTACTGACCCCTCTGTCAAGCTCCTGAAGTTTGCAGACGACACCACACTCATCGGCCTCATCCAGGACGGTGACGAGTCTGCTTACAGACAAGAGGTTGAGCAGCTGGCTGTCTGGTGCAGTCTTAACCTGGAGCTGAACACGCTCAAAACAGTGGAGATGATCGTGAACTTCAGGAGAAACCCCCTGGGCTCAGAAAATCACTCTGGATCCCTCACACCCAAGTTACCCCATCTTTGAACTTTTTGCCGTCTGGCCGGCGCTTCAGAGCCGCAAATACCAGGACAGTCAGGCACAAGAACAGTTTCTTCCCCCAGGCAATCTACCTCATGAACAGTTAAATGTTCCCCACTTATACAATAAAAGTGTGCAATATCCTTATATTTATTTGTTGCTCCTCCATCCAAGTACATCTCTGCATCTTACTCTATTCTATTCCATTATCATTTATAGCACAATTGTTTATACACCTATTTATTTGCAAAGGTTTTTTTTTTTTTTTGTCTGTATGTTTTTGTCTCTGTGTACTGGAAGCTTATGTCACTAAAACAAATTCCTTGTATGCGCAAGCATACTTGGCAATAAAGCTCTTTCTGATTCTGATTCTAAATGTGCTCCCCACTGTACAATAAAACATGTGCAATACCCAACTATCTATACTTATATTTATTATATTCTGTATGTTATTGCTTTAATGTATCTATCTTCTATCCACATTCCCTTGCATAATTTGTCTATATCACATCCATACATACAATATACTATTTCCTGTCTCTTTGTCCATTGTGTATTGTTTTTGTTTTGTTTTACATATTTATTTTTACTTATTTTTGTTATAAGTGTCTTGTCACATGTCAGCCTGTCTGTGTAATGGAAGCTTCTGTCATCAAGACAAACTCTCTGTGTGTGTGTGTAGATTTTTATTTTTACTTATTTTTGTTTCGAGATTGAAATGTTTTGAAGGGTTTCTTAAAAGAGAACTTTGTCATAGCTGTTTGAGATATAAAGTTAAAGGGTGAGCATGTATTTGTATGTGGAAAGTTGCAGTCTAAGAGCGAGTTTTTATTAATAAATAAAGACAATGCTGTAATAATGTTTATTTTTACTTATTTATTTATTGCCATTGTGTAACTTGAATATCTGTTAAAAGAGCAGTTATGCCTGCTATGAGATTTGTGTCTTAAATTTGTGCAGTCATAAAAACAAGTATATATAAACTAAATACATTCCAGATAGTTCAGGAAAGCATAGTGAGCTTCCACCGCTTCTGACTGATTCATCATCACCTTCACAGGACTGTTGCTAATGTTAATGACGGTAATGTTACTGATGGGATATTCATCGTGTTCACAGATCTCTTCATATGACATTTTCATTTTGGTGCAAAAAACAATTTTTTTTGCAGTTTTGAATAATGCATTTGTGGTTTTGTTTTCAGTGTTTAGTTGTAGGACAACAGGCCAAAGATTCAGCAAACGTGAACAATTGGGAAACAATAAAAACTAACCATTTGGTTGTTTGAGTGTAGAGTCTGGATGCAAACGTACCATTCTGAGATGAGTCCAAATGGATTTGAAATCATTGTTTGCTTTTCCAAGAGAAACCCTGGTGTTTTGCTTGTTTTGTTTGTGAAGTTTAGAGAAAAGGAACCATGGTTTCAGAAAATTAAAGAAATTGCGAAACACTGTAATAGTGTAAATAAAAAGCAATTAACTTCCATCTGGTGTTTCACAGTGGTTTTTAATAACCATTCTAGATTAGGGACCATTGCTCTCTGTGCTGAATAAAGGCAAAGCAGACACATTCTTATGTTTATGATACTTTGGTATTCATTAAATTTCTTGTCATGTATCTTACTGTGCACAGAAAATGAGACACTTTAATCTCTGCTGTAAATTATATGTACAGTATACAACAGAATTGAGTTCACACTTGTGCAATATCATTTACATGCCAAATTATTCAAAATTGTATCAACAGTAATTGCACTGATTCTAAGTAGTATTCTCAGTAGGGTGCTTCCTAATACTTTAGATTTACTATATTAAAATACAGGCCCCACAGCAGCAATCAAATCTTTCATTTTTTCAGTACTTTGTATGTCTGTCTTTATGTTTGCTGAGAGACTCAGTGTTCTGCAGCATCCAGCTGTTACACAAAACCACAAAGATTGAAAAAGCAGGCACGTCTTTCAAAAGGATTTTAACTCTTATGCACTGGTGTTTTTGTATAGTAACTCCATACACAAACATTGAATGATTAGCCAATTACACACAGATATGACAACTGTCTAGTCTTTTGCTCGTTCAGGGTGCAGGGGAGCTCGTCAAAGCCCTCACATACACGTATGAACAGAAATGCACTGCACAGCTGATGAACTTTAGTTACTGGACTGAGCTGAGCGCTAGAATCACGCTGCTGGCTCGTTAGATTTGAATTCGTTACTGCTTTGAAACAATCTGTATTGTATACAGCATTTCCATTTATTTATTCCTCAAAACACTTTGATTTCTAAGTGAACAAATGTCTAAATGTTTTTTCTACATGAGCATTGTGTAGGTAGTCAATAAGTGTGGCGTTTAAAAGGCAGTGTTTCCCAAATGGTTTGTAATGTAGAGAACGCTCTTCAGAAAGGTTAGTTTTATCAGTTGCAAATGAAGTGTAAAGCAGATCATGTGCTTGCAGTTTTGCAGACTGGGTCTGAATATTTGGTATATGAATGAACGGTTCACTGAGCGAGCCTCAATTACAACTTTGAGTGCGTGAGCAATTAAACAAAACTGTAAAACACCACAGCTGATTCAAGTCAGACGCCATGATGCAGACACGAGGAAACACAGCCTCCAGATCTGAGAGGATTCTGGTGTTCAACACTCATCTTCATTCATTTTAATGCTCACAGCTTCACTAATCTGTGTCAGTGATCACAGGTATATTCAGTTTCCACTTTGTTTGTTATTGTTCGTGAGGGTAAACACTTCCCAACTTAATGTAGTTTTTGGGATACAGTTTTGAATCCTTTAATAATGAAGCGATTAGGAGTCGCAGTGTGGTGTATTTCCACAAGATGTACCATATTTTTCAGTTCAATTTCAACCTGAAGCCAGAAGAACAATCCTTTTTAAACAAATTCTTAAGATCCAAAAACTCCAGCAAAGGAGACAGTATTTATTTATTTTTATTATTTTTTTTATTTATTTTTTTACAAATAACTTAGCCATTACAAAGACAGTTTTCCCAGCTAAGATCAAAAACAATGAATATCCAAATGATTTTCTCCCCTTTTTCTGTTAAAATCCATAAACACATGACGAACAGATCTGATTATGTCTTTGGTTTTTTCAAACGTTAGTGGAACTAGCACAGAGAGTAATGTTTTTGGAGCCAAAACAGTCTTATCTCGGAACAGAGTAGACTGAATGAATGTTCTCCACAGCCAAGTTCTTTTTATACCAGAGACCTGCACATCTGGTGGATTTATAAATAATAATCTCATTCAACTTTTCAATGCACAATTTATGCATTAGCACTCTTACAAAGATGGATGTCAAAACATTTGTTTTGGTTCAATCAACTAATAAAGTTACAAAACTGTAACTTTATTACAGTTTAATAATAATAAAGATTAAATTCTGTAACATCGGTAAGTTAAGGCATTGTGCATATTGCCACATACCATGATCCGTAACAGAGAACCACAGAGAGACTGAAGGCACATCGTGAAAGGTTTCGCTGCACTCAGAGACATGACTCCTCAACCACAGAAGCTAGCGGCGAGTACTCCGTGTGTTGAAAGCCCTCGTGAATACTCACCCACTGTTAGGAGGACACCCGCACACGAGTCTTCCTCTCAAGCCCACATTACTACAAATAATCTGAAAAAGCTTCATCATTGCATGGCAAAGAAACATTCCTTTCATGGCACAAAGGTATAAATTCCCCTAATAGTAAAGCTACATTCCAGTTGTCACGTAGGAAAGCGTTTGTTATCGGCGGGCTTTATGGGTTTCCTGTGAAGTCCTTTGACTGCTCCGAGGTCCAGTACCTTATTAATAAAATCTAGATCTTTTTCAGTTCAGTTTTGCTGCGTCTGCAGCTCGTACGCTGAATAGAGTGCTTGACAGAGCTGTTTTTGTTTTTTCATTCACAGCTGCACGCTGTTTTAGCATCCCTTTAAGTTCTCACAAAAAACCATACTCATCTGAGAGAAACAAACAAGAACAACAACATAGAAATAAATGAAGTCTATAAAGCTATACTTACAGGAAATACATGTGAATTCTCGAGAAAGAAAAGCTGGTTCTAAAACTATGTACAGTAAAATCTGTGGCGGAGACTCCTCTGTAAACTGTACATCTAAAACATGCAGGAATTTTTTTTTTTCTTTTCTTTTTTTTGCATTTCATTGATCAAACAAAAGAACTGTGAGTTTAGCAGATTCCACCCATGATCCTTTGGGAACAGCATGGATAAAGCAGTCCCGATCAGTTCCCATGAAAAAAGGCACACTGGCATCCGAACCCACAACCGCGTGTGGATGGAATAAACGTGTTAATATCACTGAGCCTCTTCACAGATCAAGTGGGTGAAATATCCCTTGATCTCCCACATGACACACACACACACACACATTCTGTACAGAGACACACAGAGCTGTAAACATCATC
Organism: Cyprinus carpio; assembly: GCF_018340385.1. Classification (NCBI taxonomy): domain Eukaryota; kingdom Metazoa; phylum Chordata; class Actinopteri; order Cypriniformes; family Cyprinidae; genus Cyprinus; species Cyprinus carpio. The sequence continues at coordinate 1,553,446 of NC_056591.1, forward strand.
CAGTCTTCAGTGGACATCACAAGACAAACATACAATGACACTGTGGGGCAAAGAGGAAGCTTTAGAGAAAACCTCCAACAGACGTGTCCGAGATCTCCCGCTGGAGGCCGAGCGGCGGCCGTCTACACGTCTGTGTGAATGCTAGGTGTACTGTGTGTGTGGCTCAGAAATGCCGGGGGAATTCACACTCTTCACAGCGGATGAGAGCAGGGTGGTTGAGGAAGGTGCAGGCAGTACAGCTCCACTGAACACCGTCGTCCTCCTCGGGCTCCGGCACGACCCTCGCACTCCTACTGCCCTCTGAAACACACACACACACAACAAAGCCTTGGTCAAAGCCTGCGCAGAGCAGAGGCAGAAGGAAAGAGAGGTTCAGAGACCCACCCACGGGTGCAGCCGCAGGAGGAGGAACAGGAGGAAGAGACGGGTCTCTCTTTAACTTGGAGCTGACATTGATTCTGCGCCCTCTCCTGTCCAGAGAGCCTGTGTGATCCACACCTGACGAGCGCCAACACACAGCGGACAGATCGGACACAGAAAAACAAGGACAGAGGAAGAAACTGACCATCAGAACGAAATGCAGAGGTAGTGAAATAACGCTGTGGATGTGTCATGAAAAAAGCAGAAGCTTTCAGGGACAGAAAATCAAATAGAAAAGAAGCAGCAAAAATGTGCCAAGATAGTGTTGAAAGTAGGGATGCACCGAATGTTCGGCAACCAAAATTATATTTATAATAAGCGAAAAGACTGAATAAATTGTACCGAACAATGATATGACGCGATCAAATAGCAACCTGGAAGAGTGAGGCGCAGCCTGACAGCGAGAGACGGTTTAGTGCTGCAGCATGTCTCTGGTGAGAAGAGGAAGGGGGATTGTTGTACTGTATGATGATTGAAATCACAAAATGACCTTAATCAGTAAATAAACTGCAGAACATTATGTTTTAATACACGCACGCATTGCATGTATTCTGACAGCGCTATCTGCTTGTTAACCAGGGTTCAAAGTTCACAGCGTGAGGAAAATCTGCTCTGAAACGGTGTTCCCTCTCAGCTGCTCAGTCACATTTTTATGATTTTAACAAGGCATGTGATAATGTGAACCTACGACGTATTCGTAATGAGACTCATTTATAAATCTGCTGCTGTCAACAAAAATAAGCGCTGAGGTCTTCCTGTGCGTTTCTGCCAAAATAATAGTTGAGGAGTAAGCAAGTACTCTGTCAACATTCATAAATGATAGTATTGTAATTTTACTGTTGTTCTGTTAAATTAAATAAAAAGACAGTAATCACTACAACAGCTCTGTTAATACATGTACTATAACATTCACACAGTGTTCAGATTAGGATCTGTAATATTTTCTAATGTTTTAAAAAGACATCTCTTCTGCTCTTAATTGTACAGTAACACATGCATGCCTGATTCAAGAAGGGGCTCTGATGGCCAAAAACATTATTTTACTGACTTATTCATTTTAAGCTAAATTGTGCTTTGTTGGTATAGTGTCTGCTAGAATGTTGAAAATTTTTCAGTGTTAAATATTTTTAAATTGTTGTTTTGTAATTGAGTTTTTTTTCTTTGAAAAGCAAGACAAAACAGTAAAAAGCATATTTTGGCAATTTAATTTATGCAATGGTGAAAAAAAAAGAAAGAAAAAAAAAAAGGCAAAATACATCGGGGGAAAACCTTTCGGCTTCGGCCAAGAATTTTCATTTGGGTGCATCCCTAATTGAAAGTGTTGCGAGATTCAAACTGACCTTGTTTCGTAGGACCTTTAAGAGGTTTAGGAGGAACGGGACCCAAGAATCCAAGGTTGTCATAAAAATTGTGAATTGCAATGGGATTGAAGTCTGGTCCTAAAAGTCAGAAGAACAGCGGTCAAAAACATCTAAAGCGAGCACAAGATGAGCTGTTAGCACTTTAACAAAACGCTGTGATTGTCCACTGTGTGCATCTCCGCAGCATTCAAGATGTCAAAGTGTGGGAAAGACACACCCTTTAAAATGACGAATCAATAAATACAGCTGAACGGACGGGTCAGCGTTTCCCTCACGCAGCCGTGAGCCCTGATCCATCCACACACACACACACACACACACACACACGAACAGCTTCATTCACAGCATCACTGCAGATGAAGTCACTCTCAGATCATTTAGGATAATTTAGCACAATTCAAAGCCGTTACGTTTATGAGACTTTTTACATTTAGCAGACGCTTTTATCCAAAGTGACTTACAAATGAGGACAATAGAAACAAATCAAACCAACAAAAGATATGTGATATAACGATACACAAGTGCTAGAACAAGTCTCAGTTCGTGTAACGCAGTACACGTAGCAAGGTTTTTTTTTAAATCATATAATAAATAAAAAGAAAACAGAGAATAGAAAAAGATTACCGAAGGTAGTGTTTGTTTTTTTAAAAAGAAAACAAGCAGTTAGTAAATGAATAAAGTGGAATTCTAAAAGGGGCAAGGTTTTTTTTAAAGAATGTAATTAGAACAGAGAGTGCTGGAGTTAGAGGGTCAGATACAGATGTGTTTTTAGCTGATTCTGGAAGATGTGCCTTACATAACTCTGATTACAGAACACTTGTTCATATGCATTTGAAATATTTAAAATCACAGTGTTTTGTGAATAAATGCATTGTGTATATAATAATACAATAACTGATAAATATAAATCATATATATATTTGTTCAAAAGTTTGGGATCAGTAAGACTTGAGTGAGTTTTTTTTTCTTTTCTTTCCTTTTTAAGACTCTTCTGCTCACCAAGGCTGCATTTATTTGATCAAAAATACAGTAAAAAACAAAAACGTTTTATTGCAGAACATTGTTACAGTATAAAACAGCTGTTTTCTGTGTGAATATCTGTTAAAGTGTAATTTATTTCTGTGATGTGCAGCTGTATTTTCAGCATCATTACTCCAGTCTTCAGTGTCACATGATCTTCAGAAATCATTTTACAATGAAGATTTGCTGCTCAAGAAACATTTCTGATTATTATCAATGTTGAACACAGTTGTGCTGCACAATATTTTTGTGGAAACTAATACATTTTTCAGAATTCTTTGAGGAATAAAGTTAAAAAGAACAGTGTTTATTTAAAATAGGAATCTTTTGTAACAATATACACTACAATTCAAAATTCTGTAAATTTTCTTTTTCTTTCTTTGAGAGAAATTAATGATTTTATTCAGCAAGGACATGTTAAAACGACAAAGTTATAAAGACATTGTTAGAAAAGATTTATCTTGAATAAATTCTGTTCTTTTTTAACTTTATTCTTCAAAGAATCCTGAGATATCACAGGTTACAAAAAAAAAAGAAAAAAAAAGAAAATTAATATTTCTGAAGGAGTAATGATGCTGAAAATTCAGCTTTACATCATAAAGTATATTAAAATAAAAAAAAAACATTATTTTTAATGGCTATAAAATGTTACAATATTAAAGATAAAAAAATAAATAAAAAAACCTGTATTTTGGGTCAAATAAATGCAGCCTTGATGAGCAGAAGTGACTTCTTTAAAACATTAAAATATCATACTGATCCCAAACTTTTGAATAGCAGGTTACACACACACACACACACCTGAAACTCATTTATATTGTATCTAGAAAAACATGAATTGATACGACTAAAATCATTATAGTCTCTATCAGGGCTCAGCAAGTAAGTTTGGCATCGGGCCAAAAAAAGTTTTCCCCACTAGATGTCAGGCCAGAACATAGTCAAAGGATAATTTAAGAAAGTAATTGATGAAAAACACTTAGTAACATTGTCACAGGTAGGTCTAGTTGCATTTCCCATCAATCAATGTCTCTTATACGTCTCTTATAACTGTTAGTGAGCTGTTACTCTGTGTTAAATCCTGTAGTAGGACAGTCATTAACAAAAAGCCACATTTGTGTGGCAGTGTTCGGGGTTTACACTGGATAAATTAATAAAGCAGAGTAGTCACACGTAACCTGGCAAGTATCTTCATTCACCAACTTACAAGACGCTTTGCTAAAACACACATGTGGGAGATGCAGATTGTATAAAAATAACAAATAAGAGGATTGAATAAGCCCATTAGTGTCATGTTTGAGTCATGCTCTTAACCAAATGTTTTATTTCCTCTTTCCAGATTGTGAATAATAAATGTGTATCATTTTAATTTGCTTGTTACACAATGAATCCTAAATTATTGCAATAATTATTTGCCGTAGACTACTTTTACGTTTCATGACGGCTATTTTAGAGGCGCGTCTAGCGATCCGCAGACTCTTTTGAATGTCTTTCAGAACTTTTCAAGTTAAAAGCTCTCAGTTCATCTCAAAATAAAACATTGCTTCAAAATCGTTCTCGTACTTTTATTTTGAAGGCAAAATCACCAAAGACGAAGTGATTGTGAGTAACTGTCGCTTTCATGACAGATCTATTTCAGAACCAGCCGCTATCAGAATAATCTGACTGCAGGACAGATATTACTGCTGTTGCTGACCGCTGGTCTATATACTAACACACCGCTTCACCTCCAACAGTGACTGCTGTTAAAGACTCCAGAAGTGACTCAAATACTCTGACCTTCGAATGATTCTGTCATTTATCAACTTTGGCCTCGTTTACTCTGCCAGTTAAATGTGACCCAATTCTGATTTTTTTGCTCATATGTGACACAGATCGGATCTGTTCTATGACAGTGTAAACGCATGCATTCGGATATTTCAAGATCGGTTTCAGGCCTCATTCATATGTGGAAATAAATCGGATATAAATCAGATATGTGCGAATGCGACTGTCATGTAAACAGGTAGATCGGATTTTCTGAGGCACTGCGTTCTGTTCGTCAATAAAAATACGGTTTAATGACATCATATGTGACCTGTGCAGGCAAAATGAGTGTAACTTTGCACAAAATATTAATAAAGAAATAAAATAATAATAATAATAATTCTTATCTTTATTTGTATATTTTCTCTGCTCGCTTCTCGCGCATCGAAGTGCGTGCATATAACAGCGCGCGATCCCGATAAATACAGAATTACAGTATTTCAGTGTTCACACAAACATCTTCTGCTCTGTCTTAAGTGAACGCTTGGGGAACTGTTGGGGAAAACATCTGATGTGTAACATTATATAGACCAATTCATGGTAGACGTCAGTTACGTCACTTGCAGCTGCGTGCGCACAGTGGTTGCAGAAAAACACTGGGAACAAGTGGAGGCAAATGGGTAAAATCCATGGAATAAGAGAAAAAAATATTTTTGTGCCTTTTGATGTCAAGATCGGAATGGAAATAATTTTTATACTGTCGTCATAGACGCCATTTGAAGCTAAACCCAGGCCTTTAAATGGGCATACTATGGATGAAAACTGCTATGATTACAACATGAAATATTATTTAAACCTTACTATTACCATTTTTACATAACATTTAATCTCACAATTCTGAATGATTTTTTTTTTTTTCTGAAATGCAAGTTTATATATCCTAATTGACTTTATAACTCGACTTAACTCAAAAATAGTGAGTGTCAATTCTGGGAAAAAAGCCAGAAGAGCCGAGGGGAAAAGAGAGAGTGATAAGTTGTTTTTCCTTATTAGATTTGTGAGATATAATCTCGGAACTGCGAGAATGAAGTCAGAATTTTGAAATATAAAATCTAATTTACCTTTTTTTTATTCTTTTATTCCATGGCTCCATAGACTGCCTCTTGAAAATCATCATTTTCTGCCACCAGATAGGCTCCGCCCACAAAAAACCATCATCCCTGTTTCGGATCTGTAAGACTATCCCACTATCTTAACGTCAATTTCGTTGAATAACAGTGCTTATCGCTGGGTGACAAGCTCTTGTAATATGCAGAGAATATTTTGAAAATTACATCTTATCTATATAATCTGTTCTCTTTTTAAACCTAACTATTCTGTACCGTATCCGTGTAATTCTTTATCCGTAAAGGCTATCTCTCCCGGGTTTTCTGCAACCATGATGCGTACGCATCCTGAATGTTTACAAACCTATAATTGGTTAATAATTAGATCCATGCATTACAGTATAGGACGTCTGTATCATAATCATAATGTTAATCTAACAATAAAAGAGAAGAGGGAATCAGGAAAACTGAACTGCTTTTGTAGTTTTAATAATCCATTTATTTGTAATGAACACACTAAAGTTATTTTTACATTGGATTGTTTTTCGTACATGAATGCTTTAGTTTAGATATAAAATGATAAAGGTAATGCATTGTTTGTTTCTTTCTAGGCTATTTGTTCTACTGTTTTTTTTTTTTGGATCTGTTCTTATTTATAATATCAAAGATAAAATAAAAAACAGCTTTACTGTGATTATTAATATAGTAATTAATAATAAGAAAAGACTTCACTCTATCCAGTGATGGGCAGTAGTGTCGCTACAGTAGTGACGCTAGTAGTTTAACTACATTTCTTAGTAGCGTGGTGCTAGCGTCGCTGCTTTCTTAATCAAATAGCTTTTCAGTAGCTAAGCCCTTTTTTCTGATCAAGTAGCGTGGTTGCGTCAACAAAAGCTGACGTTACATTATCCAAAGCATTTCTGAAACTCAAGCTCAAATCGGAAATATAACTGCTAAGGATCACTGATCCTGGACCAGTAAAAGTGATGCCACCGCCACTAAACCTCGTAACGTCATTGGCTCCTCAAACTGTCAGTCAAACCTCATTATTCTTCCCGCCTCTCTCGTGAATGAAGTGCGGCGCGCAGTTTGGAGAATCTTAGTTTGTTTGCAGTATGAAGGTAAATAAAATAACTGTTGATTGAATAAGTACAGCGTTCTCTTTACTCAAGAAACACTATATTTATAAAGGCTAATGTGTTTTGTATTTGATGTTTTTTTTTTTTTTTCTTAGCATTTGTTGTGAAGTCACAGTCAGATAGCTTGTGAGAAGCGCTGAATCTTTTATAATATGATATTTTGGCCAAATAACAGAAAAAAACTGAGCGCCCACATAGCGACAGAAACTGTACAACCTGCAAGTTCATGATGCCCGTAGATGCCCGTACTGCCTTCGAATGTGGCGTTAATGACGGGGGAAGACATTCGAAACATTCAAAAACTTAGTATTTAAACTTGATTTTGGTGAAACGGTGATAATATAATGAATGACCACTTGCAACGATGAAAATAAACGTAGCCTAAGTTATTTGTAGGCCTATACATCTGTATGGTAACACTATACAGTACAGTAAGATTTCATTAATGTTAGCTAATCTAACTAACATGAACGTACAATGAACAATACATTTATTACAGTATTTATTCATCTTTGTTAATGAAAATACAGTCGTTAATTTGTAGTTCATGTTAGTTCACAGTGCATTAATTAATGACAACAAACACAGCTTGATTTTAATAATGCATTAATAAATGTTGAAAGTATTGTTCATTCTTAGTTCGTGCTACCTACACTAGTTAACTAATGTTAACTAATGAACCTTATTGTGAAGGGTTACCATTTACATTTAGTCATTTAGCAGACACTTTTATCCAAAGCAACTTACAAATGAGCACAATGGAAGAAATCAAAATCAACAAAAGAGCAATGATATATAAGTGCTATAAAAAGTCTCCGTTAGCTTAACGCAGTACATGTAGCAAGGTTTTTTTTTTTTTTTTTTTTTTTTTAATTTAGAGGCCTTTTTTGCTTTTGTTAATTGTTTAATAAATAAAAAGAAAACAAAGATAGAATACAAAAAGATTAGAGAAGCAAGTGTTAGTTTTTTTTTTTTTTTTTTTTTTAAGAAAACAAGCAGTTAGTAAATTAATAGGTTTTTAGAGTGCAAGTACTTTTATTTCTTTATTCTTGAAGATGGTTAAGACTGATTTTTGTTGCCAAATTGATTTGGAATAGCTGTTGAATAAACAACTAAACTGAACTATTATGCCTGTCTATCTGCTTGACTGACAGTTGTATTGATCACTGAGAGAGCATTGACTTGGTATGATGTTGGTTCAATATAACAATTTTTTTTTTTTTTTTTTTAAATAGCTTAGATGTAGTAAACTACTTTTGCCGTGTTGTTGTAGCTTAGCTTGCTACATTTCACAGGGCTGTAGCTTTAGTGTAGTGAAGCTTCATTTAATGAAGAGTAACTGTTAGCTTAGCTTACTACATTTTCCAAGTAGCTTGCCTAACACTGACTCTATCGACTTCAAACAGGTGTAGCTCAGTCATTTTTTGTCCGGTTCCAACAAATCATAAATCATTTTGAAGGTCTTTTAATGGGGAGTGTCTTTTTTTTTATTTGCTCATTGTGACTCGTTCTGTCAGCACAGGTCACATTACTCTCATGAGGAAGCAGGTGTGGAGGCAGTAAATGACTACAACACATGTGTGATGTTTCAGGTGGTATAGCGAGTGTAAACACATGAGGTGATATGGGTCACAATTGAAAGAACGTGTAAACGGACAGCCAAAAAAATCTGATATAGGCAACAAATCAGAATTGGGCATCAAGACCTGCAGTGTAAACGAGGCCTATACCTAATCTGCCATCTGTTTTGATTTAGGAAACATTTTGACACCCCATTGTTTTGACCTGTAATGCCACACTTTATCTGAACATGTTTCACAACGGTAGTGAGAACAGAGTTGTGTGAGAAGCAAGCAGTTTGGGAGCTGGAAACAAAAGCTATTGTGAAATCCCAGAGAAAGCACGTGTAAGCTCTCTACAGACGAGGAAAGACACTCACCTCGTGTCTGAAGAAGGTCAATCTCTTTGGTTAAACAATCAATATCGATCTGTAGAAGTCTATTCTTACACCTCAATTGTTTCATCTCCTCAATCTGAAAATAAGCAGAAATAAATACATGGAAGTGTGTTGCTGTTCTATTACAATATGCAACAAAATTAGGTAACCCTTTATTTTAAGGTGTCCTTGTTACATGTTACATGTACTTACTATTACAATAACAATTAATTACACACAATTACATGCAATTAACCCTAAACCATTCCCTAATCCTAACCATGTAGTAAGTACACGCAGTTAATTAATATTACTCAGGTATAATTACATTGGAGCTAAGACACCTTAATATAAAGCATGACCCAAAATAATTTAACAGTCTATGAAGTGTTGGTTACTTTGCATCAAGTCCATCACGATACTAGATCTACATGTTATTAAAAAAAATACATGCTCTGACAATGTAGATATTTCTCTTCAGCATTTTGAAAAAAAAAATCAGTCAAACTGTTGTCAGAGCAAATACTTCTAGAGAGGAATGTGTTTGTAAAAGAGATGAGAAATGAAGCAGTGCTTTGGCTTACAGATGGTATCTGACAGACGGAGTTGGAGCGCTGCATTCGTCTCCTCGTGAGGTCATTCTCCATCTCGTTGACTTCCTCTTTCAGCTTCTCCAGCTTTCTCTTCTTCTGCTCTAACTCGTGCCACAGTCGCTCCATGCGTGCTCTCTGATGCACCAGCAAAGCTGCAGATTCACACGGATCACCGTCAGATACATGTGGAGTTTCATGACCAAACTAATCACACACAAAAACAATACTGCAGAACATCTGAGCAACTAGACAGAACATGAGACTATAAAGTGATAAAACAGCATTTCCATTTAGCATACACAATGTGTCCATAATGTGAAGTATCGAAGAAAACCAGATAAATGACAGAACCATCGGACAGGGCTCCTGGACCGGACTGGACTGTATGATAAAGAGGTGAAAGAGTTCACAGTGGACTGTGGAGGACTGCTAACATTAACTAGCACTAAATTACTGTGTCTGCTATTAGATACATTACCTAAAATAATAAACTAAAACAATACCTATTACTCTTCAACACTTGTATTTCCATTAGGACTTCTGATTTCATTCATCTTACAGACCGATATATTTTGACATCTGATATTTTGTCCAATCTGGTCACAACCTCTTGTCTTAAGGACATACTTTTTACAGATTTGACATAATATCAGTATTTTGAAAGTCCATCCGCACAAGTGAGGACTCTTCAGAGAGCATCCAATACACATCACACTCCAAACATCATAAACAATGCATTTGTATTTAGTAAGCAAAGTATGCAATGCTATATATTTAGGTGCTAAATAATTACGTAGGAAATATTAAACAGGTTTGTATTTTAAGAGTAATATTGACATTAGCAACAATGTAATCATGTAAATAAAGAAAATACATTTGTTCAGAAAGGGGCCTCATTAGATAATCTTCCCAGTAAAGCGCTCGGGATCTCAGACTGGACAAGAGTCGCTCGAGGCAGAAACACTGGCTTTTCACTAGCACTATTATTATCTGGGGTTATTATTAATACACTGTAATATTTACTGGCATGTGAACACACAGTCCAGGAAATGAAAAACTACTCTGATGGTCGATTTGGACAGGATTACAATGACCTAGAAGTTTGGTAATTATTACATTACTCCACCTCCCTATAAAACTAATCTCACCAGAATTAGGCCTTTACACACATTCACAAACGTGTCCAAATACACAAAGCGCACACACACACACACACACAAACACACACACACACATCCATTAACAGCTTCAACAATGTTTAATAATCTAGTGATGCCAGAACATGTATAAGCATTGAGGGGTCTAAACACTGAAAACATGAATAATAACTATTCAACAGACCACTAGGAAGACTGCAAGCTAATTATGTCATCTGAAGTGTTTGCTAGGAGCTTGTGAAATAATTGAAAATGAAGTGTAACTGAACAGCTGTTAGAGTTAGGCGTCATATGGGCAAATGTGTCTATATAAGGCAAACACAACACTGTTCATTACATCACACACACACACACACACACACACACACACACACACCGAGCTTGGTTTTCATCTCCGGCCGGATGTTAAGAACAGAGTTCTCCGTTTACGACTGCAGTTTTTGTGAGCATGTCTGGGTTCACAGTTTTATACGGCTTTATAACAAACATAAAATATAAAGCATGCCTTACACTGGGGTAGGCTGTTTTCTACACAACACTTCTGACAGTATTCTCAATATTAGCTATTATACAGAGAAAGAAGTGAAAGTAGAAGAAAGATTAATTGCTGTAACAGATGTTAACACAATCACATTTTATTCTATGAGCAGATCAGATGGACCATGCGCCTAATTTAGGTACTTATTAGCTTTAGTGTCTAGCAACCTAAAAAACAAAAGGTTATTTGGTGGTGCAGACCGCTCTAGTGTAGAACTCTTAAATATACATCTTAAAATGTAACAATATCCAAAAAAAAGATCATCAAATAATGTATTAAATGATTGTAAGGAATGATCTGTGGCATGCAGTCCACACCAGAGGTCTAGCTGATGAACGTACCTTGTGTGTACGCGGCGTCGTCCGCTCCCACGCTGAGTCTGCGCGGCTCCGAGCTTCTGTCCCGGTGAGGTGAGAGTGGGTCCGGCTGGTACGGGGGGTCCGGCTCGGAGTAATGGTGATCTCCTGGGAGACTGAGCAGGTTAGTCGGCTCGAACGTTGGCGACACCACTCCAGGAGACACCGCCGGAGGTTTATTGGGGGAGACAGTGATTTTAAAGGTGTATTTGGTGTTGGGCTGTGTCACCACCACACGAGGAGACGTGGCCGTGCCTCCGGCTCCCACAGAGGGACGGGATTTGGGCGGGTGGTGGTGTATATACGCAGGGCCCATGCTCACCTGGCTTCCTAAAGCCCGCAGACCCGCAGAGGCCTGGAGCCCAGGATTGGCTGAGATATAGACTGTAGGTGTGTTCCTTCCCCCTCCGTCATCTGCGGATGTGTTTGCAGAAATATAGAACTTGGGCTGTGAACGAGGCGTGTTGGGCACAACGGCACCGTCGTCCGACGAGGTGGCAGCAGCAGTGGGTGGGGAGGCAGAGATGTACACCGTGGGCTGGCTGCGACTCAACCCAGCTCCTCCAATCGAGATCGGGGGGGAGGGACCTGTGCTGGCAGCCAGCGAAGAGGACGACGGACAGGACGAAGACGTGGAGCTGCAGGCGGGTCGCGAGGCAGAGCCGGAGCGCAGGAGCGTAGCCGTGGCCGCACTCGAACCTCCAGCCACTCTCTGTGGAGACTCCAGCTTTATCTCAATCTGATTCTTCCGTGGCCCTGTTGAGATGTTCTGGATGTTGTACTGGCTGAAGGAGGCAGCAGACGAGCAGGAGGAAGGCGAGGGTGACGAGGAGGAGGCCTGTGACGCCACAGCCGAGGGTATGCAGGGGGCCTGGGTGTTGGTGGGCGAGCTGATGGGCATGTACACGTGTGAGGTCTGATGCTGGCCGCCGCTCCAGGGAGTGGCAGGATGGGTGATCTGGTAGATCTGCTGAGCAGGCTGGGAGGTGGGACTGTACTGAGCTCGGCCTTGTGCCTGTCGCGTGGAGCCCGGCTGGGTCACGTACGGGCGAATGTAGATGGAGTTTGGACTGTTCAGACCCGACTGAGGCCCTCCGTGGATGTGCAGGGAGGTAGGTGTATTGCGGCCGGTGTTCGGCGCAAGCGTCACCGTGATCGGGTTGAAGCGCGGGGTTGGAGGCGGTCCGTGACCTTTGCCCCCAACCTGGTAAAGGCCAAGGTGCTGAGGAGGCTGCGGCTTGCGAGTGGACTCCATGGCAGTGAATGCGCTGAGGCTGGTGGGTGTGTGTGTCGGCACAGACGGCGTCTGGGGCTGGTAGAACTCAGAGATGGGAGAAGGCACGCTCAAAGGCCCATCGCTCATACTGGGCGTGACAGTCCTGCTGCCATTCATCCTTACTACATCTCGCTGCACTGCACCATGGGTATTCTGAGACACGCCGAGGTTGAGCTGGGTCATGTGATTGTGAAGATCTGTCAAACTCTGGCTGCCTTCACTATACAAGAAACCAGGACTCACTTTGGTCAGGTACTCGCAACATGCAGCTAAATCATTCTTATTCTGGGGAGAGAAGAGAGACACACGTCTGTCAGCTGGAGATATGAGGGGGTTTTGAGAAGGCAAGCAGAACATAAGTGCCACTGTGCAGCTGCAGATAAAATATAAAACTTTAAGAATTAAGAATTGTCGAAGAAACAAACGCGATGCATCAGACAATCATTTTCCCACTGCTAATCAGATTTCTAGTGATTTTCAGTTTTGATCTACAACAAATAAATTAGCAGATGTCTCACATTACGTCCCTTAGAAAATCTTTTGGGTGTTGCATCATCAGCCTTAACCATCTCTAAATATAGTGATAGAAACAGTGTGCAGTGATGAATTATGCCCAGCAGCAGCAGGTGTCACTTCTGATGTCATATTAACTTAATAGTTGTTGTGTGACAAATTGTGCTGATGAATTTTAAAAGAATGTACAAATTACCTAGGCTTATAGAAATACCTTTTAAAATGTTGCAAGTGCAGCATGTGTACCTCACCTGCAGGACACACTCGGACACCACGTCCTCGGGAACTTCTGGAAACTTTCGCCGCAGGTGGTGCAGAACCTGGTTGTTACTCTGCTGGTTTCCCTGTGCCATTCGTCTACTGCCAAAACAGAACGGACTTGACCACAGCACTCGCTCACACACACTATCTCAGCATCTTCTGCATTAAAGAGAGGAGAGGAGAAAAGAAAAAAGCACATCCGTGAGAATGATGTCAGACAGTTATAGTCCAACATGCAATGAATCACTCTAGGAAAGACTGAAGAGTTTGGATTAACGAGCCGCTAATGTCATAAAATCATGACACTCCTTGTATCCTATTGGTCAGTTCAAGCAGATGATCCCGCCCCAAACTCACACTAATGGCCGAGCCAGGGCTGTTGCATTGGCCTGGTCATCTTCTGAGCGATCTAATCTAATAATCTGTTATCACAGAAACTAGAGAGATAAATATTCACAAAAAAGTTTAAAAATGGTAGAGCTGATTTTATTAAATTAATTATGTATGGAATCAGACTTCTGTAGTAAACAGTGATGCCTAGCGCTGTGCATTTGTTTCATTATTCAGACACGTGTGACAGCAGAGGATATCTGTGCTGATTCTAGGGCAGAGACTGCTGCAGCAGAAATGTTTTTAGCAGCTGCTAAAATATAATTCTGCGCTTGAGGCCAACTAAAAAGCTACAGCAGTCAAGTCACATGATGAAGAGACATGATTGGTTTATATCACACCATTCCATTCAGTCACTTCGTATCGTTAGCCAGTGATGAGGGTGAAATGTAATTCTAGTCTATACAGACACATTATTTATGAGCTGTGGTCGCCTAGTTTTATAATGAACAGAAAATATTTTTACACTTTTCATAACAACATAAAAATTATCGCATTGCATTATTTTGCCATTGTTTTATCAAAGCAATTTAGTTCAGTCAGTCTAAAATCGTCTTCACTGTGATTGAATTATATTAGTGTATAGTCTGTTGAGGCTCTTCATCGTTCAGTGTTTTCAGCTTCTCAGAGCGCTGCAGCACACAACAAACAGCTCTGCATGTGTTTTGGATTAATATGAATTTGGGAAATGAATGTGCACCAATAACACTATTTTCGAAAATTTTTGTAGACCATAAAAATCAGTATTTTGTGTAGCGAGGAGGCGGCTAAATAAGCATAATGTTAATTTGACAAGCAAATGCTGTCACACTGTGTCTACAGTAAAAGCCAGCCGTGATTTGTGATGCAACAAAACTTTCGCTCGTAGTCACAGTCATCTAACATGATGCTATATCTACACTGTCAGCGCGACACTCGCTCCTAACAAATAATCAACACGGTGTGGGCTACTATGGCACATTTCCGACTCAGAGTATAAATGTTTCAGCACTTGTATCAATTTCAAGACCAGGCTGGAATAACTTCAGCTTTATACAATTAATCTATACCTCATGGAAAATTCTTCAATATAATGGATCACAAAGATGATCTTTCAAAGAGTGGTGATAATGGGGCGACTGCGTTCGTCTAAATGCACTGGAATGACAAACCTTAACTTAAAAACAAGTTTGTGGAACTAGCAAAGCCAGTTTTGCACCTGTGAAGCATGCAAGTAACACTGAAACATTAGAACTAAAAACAACAGAAAGGCTCACACTGGACCACAACAAACACAGTTTCAACAAAGCCAGCAAAACTTTCTGCAATGCTACCAGACATCAGGAAGAATTTAGGAGACCTAATAAGTACTATAAACGCATTAATGCAGAACAAATCCCTTAAATTTAATCTGCCAAACTAGCCTATATTGCAAGGCTAGCAAATATATGATTATAGTTCCTCAAAAATCCCAATGTTGTTGAAAATACAAAGATTAAGGTTTCAAACGAGACGGCTGGTGAAGCGTGGCACAGGATGTGTTCACAAACACAGAGGACTGAATCAGCACAGCAATGAATGAAGTGAAAGAGCATGGTTTGAGGCTGACTGGTCAGAGCGGTCACATCTACGGACTGTTTGTGCTGAAATAGCGCCCTCTCCTGTCACATGTCTGTAACACACACCGAAGCTCCAGTCACACTGCAGGGTCTGATTCCAAAACAACATCAAATTGTCGGACACTACATTTGAATGCAAGATTACTGTTGAAAGAGGTTCTTATGACACTTTACAAAGTAAAAGTAGACCTATCACAATTAAAAACAAATCAAACAAACAAACAGATATAGACGATGCAATGAAACAGGACAGCCTTTCATGGCATACCCATTTCTTTTTTGTGACTATATATTTATTACCTAAATGTAAACACATGGGTAGTTCACATATTATTCAATAATTCCTGAAATGATTCTTTGACAGAACGGGTGGAAAAGAGTTATTTGTTCATAATGTGATTATGTGTGCAGTAAGTGAGGACAAGCAAAAAAAAAAAAAAAAAAATGTAAGGACAAAAACTAGTGGTTAAACGGCTTGTACTTGATCTGTGATCCGTACAGACCAAGCCCCACGGTTCGGCACGCATGTGATCTGCAGATTAATTGCAAAATGTAACCATTATAGAGTGTAAGTTTACAATTTGTTCGTATTTACACAAGCAAATAAATACTGCAGCTGTCATTAATGATCATCAAACAAACAAAACGGCCATGATAAAAATCTATATTTAATTTATACAGTGAAAACTCTGCAGTGTTATTTTCTCTAATTATTACATTTCTGTATTTGAATGCTACCAACCTCATTTTATTTGTAACATTGCGTTTTATTTATCTGTGCTTGTAATTTGTGTATTTGTTCTTATGTTTACTGGCTGTTCTCTTGTCTCTTTAATCAGGTTTAAACTCTCTTAGTTAATCTAGTAGTATTTGCTGTGTATCAGTATCAAAGAAGAACTTCGCTTTAAGTATTAAATGGAAAGCAAGTTAAATTGAAATATTTTTATTTTCTTGCTGATCCGATCCGTGGGTCAAAAACCGTCATGTGATCCGAACCGTGAGATTTGTGATCCGTTGAACCACTAACAAAAACCCTTTTTATCAGAACCAGGTAAGTGTGATTAATGCTGTGCTACTGGAGACTGTGTGACAGGAAGCACCAGGAATCATTGGTTAAGATTTATTTACAACAGAACAGCAGAACAGCACAACCCAGATGTTAGAATTTGTGCAATGCATTTTATGGACGACAGTTTTGTGAACCTAGGAGAGAAGCCGTCAAGGCTGGCTGTGCAAAGGCTATTTCTAAAAAAATGGGTCAATTCTGACTTTGCTATGACAATCTGGCGCTTATTCTGAATCAGCTACTGTAAGTATGCTTTGTTATTAGTTTAAGTATTGCGCCGTGTAGAGTATCGCATCGTGTGAGTGTATGAGAGAGAGAGAGAGAGAGAGGGTCACACAGTGGGGTCAGCTGTATTCACCGTCCGTGGCTTGTGTACTGCAGACACACAGGAGCTTCATCACTGTGTCTGTCACTGACTCTGTTCCTCTTTCAGCTTGAACTGATGATAAAACTAAGCACATTATTAACTGTCTTTACATTTATGTTGAAAGATGAAGCTCGCGATTATGGAAAGGGGCGTTACATTTCTGATGAGTGCTTGTGGTGTTCGGCCAATCACAATGCACTGGGTCAGTTGGCCAATCAGAGCAGACTGCGCTTGTCAGAAGGAGGGGCTTTGTAGAGAACGCCGTGTTTGAGAGAGGCGGGGCATAGAGGAACTACAATAATGTACAGTATTTGAACAATAATGTGTTTTTTGAACATTAAAGCATGTCAACATATTCTGTTACACCAAATACACAAAATAATGATCTTTAAAAAAGCATCATATGACTGCTTTAATTCACTTGATTTTTGTTTGTTTTTTTCATATACTGTATGGTTAGGTGCCTTTAAATGAGTTAAAATTGCTAGGTTCTGAGAGGTTGATAATACACCCACATTAAACTCAAATGGTACCTTTTGACATACTCGAGTCAAACGCAGGGTTATATCACCTGTCAAACGGTCCGGAAGCAAACAAAAGAGTGCTACTGCTCTGAAGCGGAGCATTTATCAGCTGAGACAGCAGAAGCTCAGAGCAGGTGCTGAGATGATCACGTGAGCACTGAGATCCAGCGAGAAGCGCTCGAGGTCCGAGAACAAGCACCAACACTGAAAACAGCAGAAACAGACTCAACTCACATCAGAGAAACGTTGCTCATTTAAAACATGTTTAGTAACACTGTAATTTCAGCGTCAGAATGGCCAGTTATGTTGAAAGACAATGAGCTTGCAGGAATGATTACAAAAGTAATGGAAGTCATTCAAATACACTCATTCTTGTTTTGAAGCTAGGGCATTTATATTTATACTAAATGTTTAGGCTATTTTTTTAAATTCTAACACTACAGGTTTACAGAAAAGCTTTTTTTTACCGTTGTATCGAGGCATATGCATGGTTTTACCTGTGATTAGCATGATGAAATGTATGACACGGTACAAGAACTAAAAACGAACTCAAACACACTGACAGAACATTTACACTGTTTTCTTTTTTTTGGCTTCTTGCCAATGTTACTATTGTTAATAGAAATTAATGTACATCTCTATCTCAACTCAAACTCAGTGCTTTACCTTCAGACATTTCCATGAGACAAATGATGTAATATTATTAATAACTGCACTTTTTGTGAAATACAGTAGTAAAATCGTGATTATTATTAGTTTGTGTCCAATGATCTCATGTGTTAGCTTGGAGCACTCTATTTCATTTCTGCTTATTCTCTGTTGTATTTATTTATCCTATAGCTCCTAACTAGTTCCTCTGTTATGTTTTATTACTGACTGTTTACTTGTCTCCAGTAAGTTAAATAAGTGAGTGACGCAGGATATTAGCTCATGTAAATTTGTGCTAACTTCTGCTGAAAAACTATGAATAACTTCAAATGCAGTAAAAACGTAACTTTGGGAAAGCAGGGTTTTCTGTGAGAAAACAAAAAAAAAAACAACAACAGTTTTACACTTCTTAAAGGGTTAAAGCAATTTCAGATATTAGCCCAGAGACTATTTCACTGGCTTAGTTACTGTATACATCTGTTGTGCAATCTGTTTTGGAAAAAGAAAGAGGGAGGAGACAGGGGACATTTCTTTTTACAGTTTCTACCCCAAGGCTAAAGAATTGCAAAACAAAAAAGCAATGTAATTTTTACATAGTGCCTCTAATGTTTGGTTGTTTGAGGATCAGACCACCTTGGCAAAGAGAGTTAAACTAAATGAACCTGCTGACTTAAAGGGATAGTCAGAGGTGGGTAGTAACGACTTACATTTACTTTGTTACATTTACTGGAGTACATTTTTGGGGTAACTAATACGTTTGGAGTATATTTAAAGATGCAGGGCTCCAAACTGCGACTAAAACAGTCGCATTTGCGACCATAAATATTAATTTGCGAGTGACGTTTTTGCTGAGGTCGCCACTGGTGACTACCCGCCGAAAGCTCCTCAGGATTTAACCGGATTTTTCAGGCGGATGATTTGCTTCATTCTAGCAGCGCCCCGTCTGTGATAAAACGAACTCGGGCCGAAGGTTAATACACACAACTACACCGAGTGTGGACCTGCTGCGTGTACAACAGCTTTCAGCCGAGATCGGCCCATAGGGAAAAAGTATGGCGTTATTTCCCTGTCAAATGTCGAGAGCGCATTATTGTAGCGCGAAAGTACATTAATATAATGCGCGAGCGCGAATCTCTCTGCTGGCGTGCGGGAACTGGGCACGCACTCTCAGATACACGTTGCTCTTGTAAGAATTTTCTCTGGGCTCGCTCAGAGAGTATGCCTGCATTTAAACCGTGTTCAGTGCAATCGCGAATCTCTCCTCTTCGCTTAAAGTAAGCGTGTATGTGCTTAGACTGTGTCCCGTGCGTTCACGCTTGGCCAAGTACTCTTCTCTTCGAATTATTTCTCTTTGCTCTTGGCATAAACGCTGTCAAAACTGCAACAACCAATCAGAAATAGGCTTCAACGACTGACCAATGAAAACGCGACATTATCGCAGATGTATCGCCTTCGATCATGAACGCGATATTGCGTACCTTGTCAGTGATCAACGGCTCTGTCTATTAAATGCCGCTCCATTTGAAAGCAGGTGATGGTGATTTAGCGCTAATCAGGGAACCGGCTTTACTGACTAGATGCGCATCATTATATCGTTAGATATATCGCCCAGCCCTATACTGTATACAACTAAATGCCCAAAAAAGCCATTCACATTTTTTCTGTTGTCATACATAAAACCAATATAAATACATTTTAATTTTATTACTATCCAGGAGTCACTCTTACTTTACTCCTTAAATCCTGATTTATAAGAGTGACATCGTCTGATAAAATCAACATACCTCTTACTGTTACACTAAAGAGTGACTATATGCAGTAGGTGTGGCCGTATTATTATTTTTTTGCCTAATGCTGCACACTGCCTGCGTCTGAGTAACAAACTGTGCACATTAACAGACGAACTGTGTTCATGTTTATAAGCCCAGACAGTCAGTAAGCGACAGGTGCTTGGAAACGCCGTTTTATACTCATTTACTGACGAGTCTGCTGCAGTACGGCCAGCTGAACGCTGCTTCTCTACTGCTCACTGCACAGAACAGACGCCGAGAGAGACGACACTGCGCTGGGGAAGTCAGACCTCGTGCTCGCGGGGCAGCAATGCCGAAATCTTCCAACTGAACAGAACCATAGCTAAGGCTTATCCAAAAAAGTCTCTAGGTTTGTCAGTATGTACCGTTTATGGAAAAAAGTTACTAAAAGGGAATATAGTGGTAAAGTCACGCTCGTATGTGTGGGACGCGGGAGCTGATGGCAGGGGGCGGTGGTTATTTGTGGCGGTCAGCGTGGATATTGTGGCGGGCCACAACAAATAAATCAACGTATGGGAAACCCTGCCATTGTTAGCCGAACTCATGAACTCAAAAGTGATAAAAAAATAAAAAATTTAATTGTAGGACTATCTTTTTTTTTTTTTCAGCCAAATGACGCATGCTGGAGATCCTGCAAGCTGCCGGAAAACTTTAAGCCATGAGGTCAATAAATCACGTAAAGCTACATTATTTTGACACAGGATTTTGATGGTTTTTTTTCTTTTTGGTTGTAGCCCTTAAATTTGTTCAACATGGAATACTAGCCAGTAAACACTTACTGCTGTGTTTGAAAAGTGTATGAAATCATGGGCATAGAAAATGAGGGGGGGTGCCCATTCTTAATTAAAACGTAAATTCGTCCCCTGCACTTTTTTCAAGCATGCGTGTTCATGTAGAGGTTTCCAGGGGCCAATGAGAATAAATCTAGATTTAAATATAAAGAGAAAAACTAGTCTATGCATGACTGTATCCAAAATGAGGAGATGTGAACATTACAGAGCGCGGAACTCTCATGCAGTGTGTGTTTCATTCAAAGTCGACGCCAGAGGACGCTCTCGCAGAAAGTCCAAAACTCATAGAAGTAAAAACTTATGATGTGGCAGGAAATATGGGCTAAGACAAGCGGCTATCGCTGTAGCGGAGCTGAATAAACACCATGAAGACAATACATTTTCATAGAAACTATCAAATATATTTTCTGCCTTAATCTGTGATTATAAAATAAATAAATAAAAAATATTTAAAAAAAAAATAAATAATAATTTTTTTTTTTTTTTATTTTAAAAAATGACTTTCTGAAATACCGGCTACGCCCCTGTGTGAAAGAACAGATTTCACAGCGTTTCAGCGTAGGCCTGCTCTGTTCATCACCTGAGCAGCACATCTGATCATTCATCCACCGAACATGCATTATAGGACAGAACACCACGAGCAGTGTGCGCTGATGCGAATCGACATATACATACATAAATCTAACAGTGTGTGGGTGTGTGTGTGTGTGTGTGTGTGTGTGTGTGTGTGTGTGTGTGTGTGTGTGTGTGTGTGTGTGTATATATATATATATATATATATATATATATATATATATATATATATATATATATATATGTGTCTGTGTGTGTATATATGTGTGTGTATATATATATATATATATATGGTGTGTGTGTATATATATGCGTATGTGTGTGTGTGTATATATATATATATGTATATATGTGTGTGTGTGTGTGTGTGTGTGTATATATATGTATCATAGGTGTGATTGGCAAAGGACAAAAAAGCAGGAAACTATACGGTTCACCCCCCTCCCCACAGTGACAATTTATATACATTTAATGAAAAAATTGCAAACATTGCAAAATAGTGCACATTGAATTAGACTACTTCTGTTTCTTGGCAGTAGTGTTGTCACGGTACCAAAATTTCAGTATTCGGTACCAATACCAGTAAAAATCAACGGTTCTCTGTACCAATTTCAGTACCAAAGCAAAACACAAAAACATAAATAAAAAATTTGACTATACTTTCATTTAATTCAAACTGTGTACATTTTTAATTTTAAAGGGCTTTTGAAAACATTTTAGAGTTTCAGCGAAGAATAACATCTAAGTTAGCTAAAAATTTTTTTATAAAAAAACAATAAAAAAAAACAGAACTGCTTTTCTGACTGATATGACACAATGTTAACTATTTGTTCATTCTCTAAAATGCATATCTGATTCAT
>NC_056591.1:1585495-1592995 GCF_018340385.1 Cyprinus carpio
CCTTTTTCCTGAGTTAAATTCAGTGGAGTGATTTAGTCTTGTTTGCACACATTCGGAGGGAGTGGTGGTATTATTTAACAGATCTGAAGGCTCTGTAATTGTTCATAAAGGCCACTGGTTAATGGTAGCAATAGAAATGCATGACAAACGTTATATATATCTTTGTATTTGTGGTTATAATAACAAAGTGGCTAATAGAAAAATGTTTGAGAAAACTTGGTAATTTGTTAACAAATTGAAGAATAAAAAAGTATAAAGCAGAAAATGTGATAATAGAGGGTGACTTTAATATAGTCCCTTAGACCTCAAAGAGGTTCACATTCTGTTAATAATGATACTATAATGATACTATATTGAATTTACGTACAACTATAAATGTGATTGACTACTGGAGGGAATCTAACCCAAACAGTTAGGGGTGTCCCTGACTAATGATTTTCATAGTCCAATTGGAATTTTCGAATCTTACCGATATTCAACTAATAGTCTAATCATATGCTTGGGGGCGGGACAAAATATATTACCAAGTGTCAAGTCAGACATTCAACAGTCATAATTACTGACGTTAACACACAAGGAAAATGTGTAACGGATGCCTTGCAGATACAAACAGGGTAAATAATGTTTTATGTTTTGATTAAGTGATATTTTAAATTGTAATTATTAGTGACATTAAGAATTCACAACATTTTTTTACAATAGTGCTCTCATTATAACGTTATGTATCTGACTTAAGCATTTCTGTTTTGAGCTGCGCGCACTGAAGATGACCAGTAGAATGAATTAACTCCTTTTGTGGACGCGTTCTGCACTTAACAACGTGCAGAAACACAGCAACTAAACTCAAAAAATGTACAGTGTTTTATTATAATAATGTTCTCATTATAATTGTTATGTACAGTATATATGGTAATAGTTATTAACATTCTGCATTATTGTTTGTCTTTCTCGCACTGTGCACTGAATAGATAATCACCGTAGAATGATGTGCTTTACTGCAGCGCAACTCAACCGAATGCATCTTATACAAGATACATAATATATACACGATATATATATATAAACCGGCTGAAATGTTATGAAATCACTTGTACCCTATGCCTGATCGAAAAGATCCAGTCTTTCACTCTGTCTGTGTCAGTTTGAGTCTTGTTAAATTTTTTATTATATATATATAAATGTGTTAATAGTATTTTGTTTTGAGAATGTTCTCCAAATATTCAGTGTTGGTTCTAGGGACATAGAAAATGTCCAGGTTTCTTGATGTTAGAGGAACATTTTTAAAAAGTTATGGTGTTCCTCAAACGTTCTTTCAACTTAATTTTAATTAAAAATTCAACATTCTAGGAACATTGATTTGACACATTCCAAGAACATAAAAATATTGAGTTTCCTTAATGTTAGTAGAATGTTATTTAAAGGTTAGTATGATGTTCATGAAACATTCAGTCATTCAAACACCTGCTGTGAACAAGCACTGAAAGAAAGAGAAATAAGAACACAAACTACAACTTTCTTCAGCCACAGCCTTAGATGAACTGAAGATAAAAGACATTAAATCTCTCAAGATCTGATTCAACAACTTCACAAACAGCATCACCAGCTTCACTTACAGTATTACTAACCAGATTTACGTTATTTCTGTCACACGTCTAAAGAATTTATTATTGAAAATTAACAGAGGTTTGGATGTTAACATCTTATTGAAAATATTTCATTTGAAGTCACCATCACAGATATCAGTGTTTGATTTTGTTGGGCTCTTGACCCTTGACTTTGGTTGAGTTGCTTCTTTTGCAACTGTTTTGCTTCTTTTGCAAGAAAGTTTTTGTGAATTTTTAAATGTGCTCAACATGTCTGTTTTAGTGACAGACAAATGACTGCATTACAGTGGTTTAAATAACTCGTAATTTGTAATAACAAAACATGACTTATAATACTATTGTTGTACTTCAGATGCTGCGTGTTGATGTTTGGGAATGCATAAATATTGTCATTGTTAACTTTTTGTTTAAAACATGTTTTGCATCATTAATACACTCACAGACATCAACATTCTGCATATGAAACACAACAATGGTGACATACTTCATGCCAGCACACAAAAACACATTCATGGCTCCCAGAATGCAGAATTTTTTTTGATTGTCACGGTTTGTATGATGAGTACTGATGTCTAAGTGTGATGTATTAAAACTTTTATATATATATATATAATATAATTTTTTCACATTTGAGTTTATTTCCTTCTCACATAACATCTCAATTCCAAAAGTAAGCAAAACAATATATAACACAGTTGTCAACTACTTTAAAGCAGTCATTTGCCTGTCATTAAAACAGACATGTTGATCTGCTTTATTTAATGTTTTCTGAAAACACCTGCAATTGCTGCCAAAGAAGCAACTTAGTATAAATCAATGGTCAAGAGCCCAACTGAAACAAACACTGATATCCATGATGGTAACTTTAAATTAAACATTTTCAACAAGAGGTCAACATCTAAACCTCTCTTAATTCTCAATAAGAACTTATGTAGATGTCTAACAGAAATAAAGTAAATATGGGTAGTAATAAATGAAGCTGCTGATGGTGTTTGTGGAGTTGTTTACTCAAATCTTGAGAGATTTAAATTATTTTATCTTCAGTTCATCTAAGGCTGTGGCTGAAGAAAGTTGTAGTTTGTATTCTTACTTCTCTTTCTTTCAGTGCTTGTTCACAGCAGGTGTTTGAATGATTGAAAGAATGTTCCAGGAACACCATACTAACCTTTAAATAACATTCTACTGGATATTTTTATGTTCTTGGAATGTTACAAATCAATGTTCCTAGAATGTTGAATTTTAAATGAAAATTAAGTTGACAACATTTGAGGAACATCATACCTTTTTAAAAACGTTCCTTCAACATCAAGAAACCTGGACATTTTTTATGTTCCTAGAACTAACACTGAATATTTGAAGAACGCTCTTGTAACAAAATTATGTCAGCTGGGAAGATGCTTCTTTCCATCATGGATTTTGGAGAGTAAAACTTAAACCTATAGATGTGGTTGGATTTATTCACGCACTTTAAAATATTTATTTAAAACTTCTTTCTTTTCAGATTCTTATTTACAGCATTATCATAATAGGCTGTCTATTAACTTAATGGTAGAAAACCAGTAGTTCTATGTGAAATCAGACATTTGAGCTCCCCCATATAGCCAAAAAAGGATGATCATAACACCCTGTGAATATTTGACTGTGAGATTGGTATCGAATCAGGTTTCTCCTATTGAAACATTGAATCGTCGACTATTTGGATTCACCCCTACAAACAGTATTCAGTTTACATAGTTTAAACCCCTGAGGAAATGGACAATGTTCGAGCGTAGATTATTGGCTTTTTTTCTAGTGAACTATGTAAAAATGCCACAGAATGTAAAATTTCAGCTGCCCCACTTACAGATCCCTGTATGGTTACTCTGTCCTTATCAGTCTTTAAAGATTCTAGATTCAATATTTTTATTTGTCACATACATGGTTACATGGAGAGCATATGACCAGCAGTGAAATGTAAGTCAGGTCCACTCCATGGACAGTGCAATTATTAAAGAACACAAACACAAGATTAAACAGGTTCTCCCCACTCAGTGATGCACCCACTGAGAAACCTGATGAAACTGCTCTAGTTATTGCCGATTCTATTGTACGGAACTTGAAAATAGAGACACCAGCCACCATAGTCCAATGTTTACCGGGAGCCAGAGTGCCTGACATCTTGTCAAATTTAAAAAGTGCTGGCTAATGCTAAACGTAAATACAGTAATATTGTAATTCATGCCGGCGCTAATGATGTTCGACTTCGCCAGACGGAGATCACTAAAAATAACATTAAAGAAGTGTGTGAACTTGCAAGCATGATGTTAGACACTGTAATATGCTCTGGTCCCCTCCCTGCTTACCATGGTGATGAGATACATAGCAGATTGTCATCACTCAATGGCTGGATGTCTAAGTGGTGCCCGCAGAATAACATAGGTTTCATAGACAATTGGACAAGTTTTTGGGGCAGACCTGACCTGTTAAAAAGAGATGGTCTTCATCCCTCCTGGGGTGGTGCCGCTCTTCTTTCTAGAAATATGGCACATAGTCTTAGAGTTTGTACTTGACTAACTGGGGCCTAGGTCAGGAAGCAGACAGACTGGCTAAACCGACAGTCTGCTAGCCACCTTACGTCACAGAAGTCAGTTAATTCTCAGCACGTAGAGACTCTTTCACCTAGATATCACACTATAGAGACTGTGTCTGTTCCCTGGGCTAGAAAATACAAAAAATGTCCAAACCAATTTAAGAGCAACAATTTAAGAGCAAAAACAGATGTAATATGGATAAACAAATGATAAAGCTTGGCTTATTGAATATCAGGTCCCTTTCTACGAAAGAAATTTTTGTAAATAATATGATAATTGATCATAATCTAGATGCACTCTGTTTGACAGAAACCTGGCTAAAACCTGATGATTACATTATTTTAAATTAGTCTACACCCCAAGATTACTGTTATAAACATGAGCCACGTCCAAAAGGTAAAGGGGGAGGTGTTGCTTCCATTTATACCAATGTTTTCAGGATTTCTCAGAGGGCAGGCTTCAAGTATAACTCGTTTGAAGTATTGGTGCTTCATATAACGTTATCCAGAGAAACAAATGTTAATGATAAATCCCCTGTGATGTTTGTACTGGCTACTGTATACAGGCCACCAGGGCACCATACAGACATTATTAAAGAGTTTGCTGATTTTACATCCGAGTTAGTGCTGGCTGCAGATAAAGTTTTAATTGTTGTTGATTTTAATATCCATGTTGATAATGAAAAAGATTGGGATCAGCATTTATACACATTGTATTGGGGTTAGACAACACGTCTCAGGACCTACTCATTGTCGAAATCATACTCTAGATTTAATACGGTCACATGGAATTGATGTTGATGGTGTTGAAATTATGCAGCCAAGCGATGATATCTCAGATCATTATTTAGTTTTGTGCAAACTTCATATAGCTAAAACTGTAAATTCTACTTCTTGTTACAAAGCCAAGTAGAACCATCACTTCTACCACAAAAGACTGCTTTGTAAGTAATCTTCCTGATATATCCCAAAACCTCAGAACAACTTGATGATGTTACAGAAACTATGGACTCTCTCTTTTCTAGCATTTTAAGTACAGTGGCTCCTTTACGCTTAAGGAAGGTTAAGGAAAACAGTCTGACACCGTGGTGTGATGAAAACACTCGCACCCTAAAGAGAGCAGCCCGGGAAATGGAGCGCAGCTGGAGGAAAACAAAACTAGAGGTATTTCGTATTGCTTGGAGGGAAAGTAACCTATCTTACAGAAAAGCATTAAAAACTGCTAAATCTAAATACTTTTCGTCTCTTTTAGAAGAAAACAAACATAATCCCAGGTATTTATTCAATACAGTGGCTAAACTAATGAAAAATAAAGCATCAACAAGTGTTGACATTTCCCAACATCACAGCAGTAATGACTTTATGAACTAATTTACTTTTAAAGTCGATACTATTAGAGATAAAATTGTAACCATGCAGCCAACAGCTACAGTATCACATCAGACAGTGCACTATAGATCCGCTGAGCAACAGTTCCACTCATTCTCTACTATAGTCAAGTCAAGTCAAGTCACCTTTATTTATTTAGCACTTTAAACAAAAAGATTGCGTCAAAGCAACTGAACAACATTAATTAGGAAAACAGTGTGTCAATAATGCAAAATGACAGTCAAAGGCAGTTCATAATTGAATTCAGTGATGTCATCCTCTCAGTTTCAGTTTAAATAGTATCTGTGCAATCATTTGCAATCAAGTCAACGAAATCGCTCTAAATGAAGTGTCCTCAGCTAAGCAAGCCAGAGGCGACAGCGGCTAGGAACCAAAACTCCATTGGTGACAGAATGGAGAAAATCAGTTTAAGAGAAACCAGGGTCAGTCGGGGGGGCCAGTTTCTCTCTGACCAGACGAAACCAGCAGTTCAATTCCAGGTTGCAGAAAAGTCAGATTGTGCAGAAGAATCATCTGTTCCTGTGGTCTTGTCCCAGTGGTCGTCTGAGACAAGGTCTTTACAGAGGATCTGTATCTGGGGCTCTAGTTGTCCTGGTCTCCGCTGTCTTTCAGGGCTGTAGAAGTCCTTTCTAGGTGCTGATCCACCATCTGGGCTGGATACATACTGGATCCAGGTGACTGCAGTGACCATCTGACTTGGATACAGACTGGATCTGGTGGCTACGGTGATCTCGGAATAAGAGGGAAACAGACTAATATTAGCGTAGATGCCATTCTTCTAACGATGTAGCAAGTACATCGGGTGTTATGGGAAGTGTTCCCAGTTCTGGTTTACCTAATTAATGCAGCCTAAAAATCCTTTAACGGATTTGGATATTAGAAGCATATTAGTGTGTTATGTGTAAGCCAGGTTAAAGAGATGGGTCTTTAATCTAGATTTAAACTGCAAGAGTGTGTCTGCCTCCCGAACAATGTTAGGTAGGTTATTCCAGAGTGGGCGCTAAATAGGAGAAGGATCTGCCGCCCACAGTTGATTTTGGGTTAGGGTTAGGGTTAGGGTTAGAATTAGAAAAAATCCAAGAGCTGAAGCACAGTCCAGCTCTGGTAATGCACAGTCCTTCAATACTCTTTCTGGCCGCTCTCCTGCCTCGGCCAAGGCCTGCCCCCACGGCCTAGGCCCACTACTTCACCACCAATATATTTGGTCTTTTTAACGTTGAACCACAGATAGTGAGATTTTTAAACTTATAGACGAGTATTGTTTTTCATAATAAATGTTGTTTTTATATTAAGGTTTTTATAGTATTTATTATATTTATGGATAATACTTCTCCCATATAAATTATTAGGGGTAGAATGGGTAGGATTAGGATGGGTGGGGCTAAAATGATGTAATTTATTAGGGGTAGAATGGGTAGGATTAGGATGGGGCTAAAATGATGTGTCTGAGGGGTGGAAATGGTAGGATTAGGATGGGTGGGGCTAAAATGATGTGTCTGAGTGGTGGTGGAAATGGTAGGATTAGGATGGGTGGGGCTAAAATGATGTAATTTATTAGGGGTAGAATGGGTAGGGGTTAGGAACGAATGAGATCCAGAAGCTGAAACATAGTTCAACATCGGTACATGCACTGTCCTTCTTATACTCCTAATGGCCACCTGTTTTTCACCGCTCGAGCAGAGCCCCACAGCCCAGGCCCACAACAACCCCCGGACAAAGAGAAATCCTTTTTAAATCATTATTTATAATACAATAGATGTAATGGATAGGGTTAGAATATATAGGTTTTCAAACTATCAGGGGTAGAATGAGTGAGGTTTAGATTTAGTGTGGTTAACTTGGTTAAGTTTAGGTGTAGTATGTTAGCTTTGTTAGGTTTTAGTGTAAAGTTATAGTTAACTGGTTAAGTTTTAGGTGTAGTATAGTTAAACTGGTTAA
>NC_056591.1:1593897-1601397 GCF_018340385.1 Cyprinus carpio
CTAAATTAATCCGAACAGGTCCTAACCGCAAATCCGAAACTTTCGAACAGAGGGGGCAAAGGAGCCAATCAATTCCTACCAAGAGGAAAGAGCCAATCAGCAATCGTTTGACAATGCCAATCTCCGCCGCTGATTGGCTGAATGCGTTTTCGTGATATTCCAGCTGTTTGTAAACTCACTGGGACATCTGTTATCCCGAGATTCAGGGTAAGCGTTATCACCAGACAAATCCGTGGCATCAGTGTTACCTATTTGTTACAAACATTAATTCATTATTTGGAATAAAGATTCTTCTGATCGTTCTAAACACGCTTGCGTCGCAAGTCAATCGAATTTAAAACGTGTCGACTAACTGATAGGCTGTTAAGCCCTTTCTATTCAGAACACATTTTAATTTTCTATATCTTTGCAAGAATTTCATTCCATCATTCAGTATTCCAAGTAGTTCATTCCTCTAATGTTATTTATTTTTTTCAGAGTCATGGCGAGTGCTTATCTTTACTGAATGTATTTAAATCTTTTTCTCTATTCCACTCTAGTCATTAAATATCTATTATTTTTTTTCCCCTTGCTTTACTTTTATATTACCAAACACAAGTTTTTTAAATTATCATAAAAAGCTATTTTGCAATTTTTTGTGCACAGTCGGAACCTATTTACTGCAGAAAACTATTAAACCTCCCCCTGCCACTTAATCTTCAACCACTCAACATGTCTGCTTTTGTATACTTAATGTGAGTCGTTCCTATATATGTGTGTGTGTGTGTGTGTGTGTGTGTGTGTGTGTATATGTATGTATGTTTATGTGTATGTATATATAATATAAAACGCCAATAATAAACTCCTTTCTACTCGTTGTCTATATTAGACACATATTTAACCACATTGATTTTTTCCCCCAATAGGTTCAGATATGGACCACCAACAGGTAAATCCTCTGCTTATTGAACGACATCTGCCTCAGGTATGCCCAGGGCCCTTCCAGTTCAGTACAGGAAAAAGGCTGGAAGCAGAAAATGGAAGGTGGTCCTGGAGCGGATTGATGCCTGTCCCCTGCAAAGGGGGAATAAGGTGGCCCTGTTGGTGGCAGCGCACCTAGTTGTGCACTTTGTGGGTTCCACAATACGTAGGTATATGATCTAATATATCAACCGGCATGATTCAAAGGCATGATAAGTCCCTGTATCATATAATACACTATTTTATGCACCAACCCCTGATATATTCTCAGAATATATTCTCAGTACAGTTCTGCAGAGTAATTGGTGTAATTATTTAACATGAATAGTTGTTCCTAATATTAATTTTCATTTTTTCTCCCAGTAACGAGATACAGGTCTTTGATTTGAGGTCAGGTCCTAAGGTAAAGGCAGGCGGCAGCTCAGACGAGAGAGGGACAATCACAGGAAGTACATGGGGTGCAGTGTTCTCTGTTGTAGTGGTGGTTGTGTGAGGCAGAGAAGGTTCTCCGAGGCACCTCTCTGACCACCACGTTGAAGAGAGGTGTGACAGCTGTTGGGTGTCAGGGTCCAGTGGTGCCGTCGGACTCCTCCAACACAGTGACAGTCGAGCCATTATTGGGCTCTATTGGCTCCACGTGTCCAGCCCTTCAAAAAATCCCACACCATCTCCGTGCCCCTCACCATCTCCACGGCTCGCCCTCCACCTCCACAGCTTTGTGCCGTCTCCAATGCCAGTACCAGTGTCTCCCATCGCCCAGGGCCCCTCCATTTCCACACATGCCCACTCTCCAACTCCAAAGAGCCCTCACCACCACTCCCACGGCGCGCTCCATCATCCACCGCCCACATTCCATCCTCACATCCAGTACCTCCACTGCAGCTACACCATCTCTGCCTCAGGCTATTACTGACTGGGGAGAGCTTTCTTCCCAGTCAGTTCAAGAGAGTCCTCCAGCCAGCAGATTGGGTGTGGATTGCCAAGTGCCTGTATGAGCCCACAGGGCAGCTGAGGCAGAAGATCCAGGTGAACTGGTTTTCCCCGCTGTTTATCCACCGATGCAGCCCAAGCCATGTTCTCTCCTGAGCCCGGGTTGTACTACTTCCGACAGAGGATGTTCTTGTGGGCACCAATGAGGATGTGGGGGCATTCCTCTTAAAGCCCACAGTGTGGTGGAGTGTGGCCCGGAAGATGCAACCATTCAGGGAAGTTTACCCAAAGGTCAGGGAGGTGGATTGACATGGATAGGCCGCTATTTTTACGTGTGTGGGTGGGGACTATCCACGCTGCAGTGCATGCAAGTTGCCAGTATGCCCATGGAGGTGGCCAGGACAATCCTTTCACAACTGGATGTTGGCAACAACAGGACCATGTTTTTCCCACGTTTTACAGCGGTGCTGACCACTCAGCTAGCCCTGGAACAGGAATGTGTGACTTTCCCTCAGGCCAAGGAGGACCAGTGGTAACAGTTCCTCCTACAGTTTCCAGTCAAGCAGTAGAGGAAGCCCACAGTGAGGAGTGGGCACGACGCACCATCCAGTACCTCTCTGATTGTGAGCATCACATTTGAAGAAAGGTTACCCTGGTCCAATCTGCAACGGCCCCTGCCTTTTTTCTGCACCCGCACCCTTCAGGCCACTTCCACTCGCCCAGTGGTTTGAGACTGTCCACTCCAACGATATCCTCAGCCATTTGGACGAGATGAAGGGGGTGATTACCTCCACCTATGGCCGAATCCTGAAGATGGATTCTACAAAGAAGGTACAATTACATGAAGGTTTCAGCATGAGGGTTATTTCAGTCAGCCAGAAAGAATTTCAACATGATGAAAAATGTTGTGTTATATACATTTGTGTTATATATATTGTAATGTACCATAACAAATCAAAGAAAATGTATAATTAAGCTGGTCAGAATGTCTTTATTTTTCCTTCTTTTTGTTTTTCAGATCACCAAAAAGCTGGCTGGTGGCATTGGGGACACAGCTGCATGGATGACCAACATTGGCAATGAGCTCGGCCAGGTTCTGAACAGTGTTCTGACAACAGCTGAAGGCGCAGGACTGGAGTGAGCTGTGCCAGGGCGTCGTCAAACGCTAACTACCAGAATGCTGGCGAGCCAGAGCCTGAGGTCATCTATGTTGACCGGGATTGCTGCAGGGTCAGTCAGTGAGATTTCCAAATTACTACTTTATCAAATGTGCACTGCAATATATTTTTATAAAAGTTAATAGTGGTGTAAAAAAGTTCCCCTTTTCCCTATGATTGGTGATGGTAATTAGTATTATTATTTACAGCCAGTGTATTAAAAATTTTAAATAAATTATATTGACTGAAAAGTATGTTTGAAATTAAATCAAATGCATGTTTTTTATCCTTTTTTTCTCCTCCACAGGTGCATCTGCCAGTGTTGTTAAAACCTTTTTCGGCCATGGAAGTTCTATTGTAAGGCTAGATATCTTCCATTTTATGAGAAGATTCAACTGTGGCCTTTACTACACAGAGCACCACCACCCTCTCTATGGTACCTTTTGTTCAAAACTTTCCTCCTGTATCTTTGAGTGGGATCAGGAGGATGTGAAAGAACTTAAGGCGGCCAAGAGAGGGGAGTGGAAGTGCAGCCATGGTGGAAATGCTCCCACTGAGGCACAGCTCATGGCCAGCATCAGCCCAGGTGAACTCGCGAAGCACTGTAGGCGGCGGACACGCTCGGGCTGAGGAGATCCGGCCGGGCCATGATTTCAGGGCTGCTGGGAATCAGTGTGGGAGCTACTGACACTACAACAGGGTTTCGCCTGGTTAACCCCGGACAGGCATGCACCATGTCTGGGAGATGCAACAAAAAACACCTCGAGTGCATCCAGGACCCTCCACATGTAGAGTTGTACACAAAGACGGGGACACTCCCAGAAGGGTGGCAAAGTCCTAAAACGTGCTTAGGTGTGGCAGGGGGTCATCCTCGCTGGAGAGTTTTTTCACCGCCACCAGTGTGCCTTCATTCCTGGTAAATTCTCAATGTTAAATTGCAGTATGTTTTTGTAGATTTTTTTACGTTGAAAAGATCGCTATTGTGTCAACAACAGAACCCTGGGTGCTACCTGGATTTGGCTTGTTTTCATGGAATTTACTATCAGTCTCATTATTATGTGTTTACTGTTCTATAACTGTGTCATTAAATTTGTATGTCCTCGGTTTAAAATAATTTTCTGACTGAATCTGTGCATTTTCATTCTTAGGATGGAGATGCAATGCCATGCACACACAAATGTACATGTTAGAGGGGGCCTCGAGGTGGAACATGAGCCGGGCAAAAGAACTGTATCTGTGTGTGGGGGCCTCAACCCTCAGGACATTTGATGTCTGCACAATGTCTCTTTTAAACAGCATGAGCCAACGGGTCCTTGGTCGGGCTTTGATGCCCAGAAAATTTCCCCTCCAGGAAAACCCACTGGTAAGATATCTCACAAGGAAATGCTGAGCATTGGAGTATTTCTCTCTCTCCTGTATTTGTTTGTTTGTGTGATTGTGTGTGTGTGTGTGTGTGTGTGTGTGTGTGTGTGTGTTGTGTGTGGTCCCCTCCCCATTAACAATGTGGTATAAATTATTGCAGGGGAGCGCATTGCAGTGGAGTACTTGTTGGCCCAGTCCAATAGAGGCGACCAGTTGATGCACACCACAATGACATGCCTGAAGTCCCCCCAGAGGAGCCCGAAGAGGATAGTGAAAATTGACACGACTGTGTGCCATGCAGCTGACCTTAGGGCTGATGACTCTGACCCTCCAGTAGCTGTCGTTGCAGGCCCAGGTGACAAAGTCCAGTGGGTGACACTGAACCCAATCCCCAGATGGAGGAGGTCACTGAGGAAGAGGAGGATGAAACACTGCAAGTCCTAGCACATCAAGCCATGTAATATTGCTATCCTGTACTAATTTTTTACTTTTTAAAAAAATGTATCTGGTACAGTGCAAAACGCCTATGTCACCAATGTGTAAAGTTAAAATATATGCATGTGTACAATGCAAAATAATTATTACAACACCGTATATATTTATTGGACTGTGTTTGGCTTTTTTCTCAATTTCCAGAGTACGCAGTTGTGATTCCAGAGGGTGTCTTGGGCTGGGAGGCCAGTTGATGCCCTGGCAGCCTACTTGGTTGGCCTAAACCGAACGATCACTGCCTTGTCATCACAAGATGGAGGCCAACATAGTCCAGCTGTACATGGCTCTGCATGCCATGGACAAGGTACCATCAAAATTATAGCCAGAGGGTTAAGAAGAAGGCTTTGACAGGACCTTTGGAGACATCCAGGAACCAGAGTGGCTCTGCCTCCAGGACAGCAGGCAGCAGAGAGGTAATTTGACTATTTGGATCGTCACTAGTTTATAACCCAGTATACAGTTCAGATTATATCATCTTTCTTTTCCATAGATGTTCATGACTCAGGGGCAGGCAGCTCAGGACCCTGAAGTCCCACAGGGGTCTGTGAATGTGGTTGCCTAAGGCTTTTGAAAGAGTTTCAGCAAGCACGGGAACAGGCCCCAGGGACACACAAGGAAAAACTCTGCCCATTCCACAATCTATTGTGGTGGTATCAATACAGCCACTTAAAACAGCTGATGGAGGACAGCAGAGAGTATCTAGGACAGACTAACCCTAGTTCTGGTCCCTATAAACACCACTACTGTCTCCTCGATGGTGAGTCTTGTTTGTACATGCAATACTTTTATACAATTCACAGTAGTATATCAAGATTGTACTTATAAAACCGTCTTTGTACAAGCTTTTAAAAATGATTGCTACAAGAAGTAAAGACCATGGGCTTTATTCACTCTAAATTGCTAACTTAAGATGAAGAATTTTTCTCTTGCAGGCTACTAAGAAGACAGAAACGTGTAGACAGAGACATGCTTCTGCAGGGTACTGCACTGCCCAAACAAGTATATTTGGAAAAGGAGGGCTCTTCCTGAAGTGGCGCGCACTTGCAGGATTCACCACGGTGGAGCCAGTGTGCACGCCGTGATCAATATAGCGTGGTTAGTACTACTTTCTGCGTTGTGGGCCGCACACCCCGGTTCGAATCCGGGTCACGGCATCCCTATGCTGTTGAGCAACAGGGACTGAGCAACACATTTTGCCACCTCCTCCTCCAGCTTGAGTTTTTTTTTTTCTGAAGCTCGGCCTGTGCTGACCGCCACCAGAAAAGGGAGCAGGCGGGCCCCAAGTGGGTGTAGTCGTGGCCGAAGGTTAAGGCGAAGGGACTTGAAATCCATTGGGGTTTCCCCGCGCAGGTTCGAACACTGCCGACTACGGGGGTGGTGTTCGGCGAGTTGCTTGAGCTTTCTGTCATGATAATTGTGCTTTCTAAGGCCTCTGTCCTTCGCTCTCTCTGCCACAAATGCTTGTGGCTTTCATCCCGTAGTGTGTTTAGCAAATTAGTTTCTTTCTGGGCAGCTTGTGGGAAAACTGCTGTGATATAAAACGTAAGAGGCTTTCACTGCGCAAGAGCCCGGATAGCTCAGTCGGTAGAGCATCAGACTTTTAATCTGAGGGTCCAGGGTTCAAGTCCCTGTTCGGGCGTAGGGTCTTCTTCTTGTTGGCGCCTCAGCATGCTATCATGTCGGTCCATCGCTGCAGCTGCTGACTATCTACAAGAATGGCGTTCCGCCCTGCTCCTGTGGACCCTGCGCATCTCCCTTGTTTTGGCACACCTGATTCTGATGGTTCAGCTCGTTAGGAAAGAGCGCTCATGAAGTGAACTGAGTGAGTAGAATAAGACAGACCTACGAAATGTGCAGTGCCGTGGTTTTTCCCAGGCGCCAGCACTGAAAAAACCCATTCCAAAAGGAGGAGAGCTGGCAGCCTGACGTGGCAGCCTGATTTCATCTGGTTCGGACAGCTGTTTTATCTGCTTGCAGGGCTAGCTTGCAATCTACGCAGGGTGACTGAGCTGGCTAGGTTGCAAGCAGGTCAGGCAGCAGTGTTGCACACAAACAGGGCAGAGTGTGTGACTTTTTATCCGTAGTCGTGGCCGTACCTTCCAGCGATCGGACGGCTGAACACTTCCTAACACTTCCTAACACATTTTGAATAAGTCCTAACACTTCCGATCTAATTCCTAACACAAGTCCTAACATCCAATGGTCTAAGACCTAACAGCTCCTAACAAAGTCCTAACAGCTCCTAACAGGTCCGAACGGAGCAAAACAGCCATTGGTCGAGAGTTGCAATACAGCGATTGGCCAAAACATAGTCACGTGCGAAACCACATGATTACAGTCAAAAAAGCGGAAGCGCGCGGATGACTAGTTTATCAAATTTAAGGCGAATTTATTATTCTTTAAACACGGAGCATATTTTTAGTCAGTTTGACGTTTTCGGATAACGTGGAGGTAAGTACAATAAAACACATAACATGAAAGAGAAGTACCTACGTTACGTTAACTCTTTAGCATTTGGGTTCAAACTCCTTCATTAAGTTGTGTGCGGGTATTTTTTTTTCTAAATATATTCTTAAATCTGTGATTTAACATTTATATG